>NC_045452.1:62925054-63193714 GCF_002776525.5 Piliocolobus tephrosceles
AAAAAAAAAAAAAAAAGAAAAGAAAAGAAAAGAAAAAAAAAATGAAGGGCCAGTGCCAGACCTTGTGGCACATGCTTGTAATCCCAGTTCCTTGGAAGGCTGAGGCAGGAGAATTGCTTGAACCCAGGAAGCAGAGGCTGCAGTGAGCCAAGATTCCACCACAGCTCTTTACAAAAAGGTATTTTATAAAGATACTGGAGGGTTTGGGAAGACTTAGCAAAAAAAAGAAAAAGAAAAGAAAAGAAAAAGAAAAAAAGGAGAATAGGAGGAAGGGAGGGATAAAGGAAGGACGGAGAAAGGGAGATAGGGAATCCAGCCTGGGTGACAGAGCGAGACTCCATCAAAAAAAGAAAAAGAAAGAGAGACAGAAAAAAGAAGGAAGGAAGGAGGGAGGGAGGGAGGGAAAGGAAAGCACTGAATTCGAGAGAAAATGAAAATTCTACTATAGTAAAGAGAATGAAATCGTATCACATCACCAGGCTTAGCAGTAAACACTATTTGTATAGTCTTACTAACTATAAATTCAGATACAGATTTAAACTAAAATTGTAAAGATAGTGATATAGCTATATAGGGAGAATCAAGAATTTGGGGGTTTTAAGGAAGTTTAAATCCACATCTACAGCAACAAGAAATCAATTATTAGAGCACTAACTCTAAAAATCATGAGATAGATGTATAGATGTTATTTAAATCCACAAAAGTAAAATAAAAATAAAAGAGTTTGAAAGTGGTTGTTTTCCTGCAGTTGTGCAGGAAATAAATAAATAAGACATTTATTTATTTAGTTACTAGCCTTTAAATTTACTTGAATTTTAAATATACACAAATATATTCATTTGGTAAAAGCTATTTTTAAAGAAATATTAAATTTATTTAGCCCACTCCTCTTTCCTTTGTTTAGAATTATAACAAGCAAATCAACTAGCCACATGCCCTCTTTTTTTCTTTAAAATATTTCCATAAAAGTAGGTTATACTACAACTATAACTTTATTAATGAGTCAATACACAAAGGCATGCTTTAGTCGCTCTGCTCTTCACAGATAATTGAAATTGATATAATGTCATGTTTATTAACAAGTTATATATTAGATGATAAATATAGCTTCTTGCAAAAATCTGTAGATCAAACTTGAGGAAGGAAATAGTTTCTTTTATAAAGGGACTGTGCATTCCTAAAATCGTCTGTATTATTTTTACCTGGTTTGCAGAACACTGGACTGTCTTCAGATGAAATGGTTGGGCCTTGCTATTTCTTCTCATCTTCACATCACCATGGGCAAGCTAAAGAAAGCTGGAGAGAAGAAATGTTGATTTGTAAATTCAGAACTGGCACTCATTCAAAAACTTCCTATAGGTATACTAAGGCTCATCTCATCAACTTGTTAATAAAAAGGTCTTATTTATATCGCTTAACTTTAAAGCTAATGTAATGTAAAATTATATGTTTTCAGAGTAAATGACTGTTTAAAAATAATATTTCCACCTAACACAACACAGAGCAAAGTACAAGGAGAGTTTACACAACAGGATGCGAGTCTCCATTATTATTTCTGGAGAGCATCCTAGTCTGATGTTTTTCCTTTCGCCATTCTTAGAGAAAGTACACTGTCCAAAACAGATCAATCTAAGTCCTACTTATTTCCTCAGGAATACAGGTCAGGCAACATGCAGTATCCTTGGGAAAGTGGCCCAAAATGACCAAAAAGGCCGTCTCAGTAAGACATCAGCAAGCACAACTGTTTCCATTGACACCAACATAATAAAAAACAAAACGCTCTAGAACTACGTGCTTTCTGAATCATAGTTTGTAAAAATATTGCACATGCTGTGTTTTGACCACCCAAGAGAAATTAAAGTCACTTTATCCCTGTAAAAGCATCTTGGTCCTACTGATGTTTATGATTCTAAAATCAGGAGCATGGGTGGGACCCTCTCTGTTCCTGGGAAAGGATCAGTCAGTATCTGCTAAGGCGATATTAGAAAAAAGCTTTAAAATACCCCCTTTGTTGCAAACCTGCTATGGGAATTCATGGTATGCAACATCAAAGGAGCAAAATTCAGGTCACCTCTGTTGGATGTAGCCATGTGGGTGTGTGAATTAAAAACATGCAACAGGGAGCCTGACAGG
This sequence comes from Piliocolobus tephrosceles, assembly GCF_002776525.5. Taxonomy (NCBI): domain Eukaryota; kingdom Metazoa; phylum Chordata; class Mammalia; order Primates; family Cercopithecidae; genus Piliocolobus; species Piliocolobus tephrosceles. The sequence goes on from NC_045452.1 coordinate 62,927,188, forward strand.
TTCCTGTCTGGCCTCTTCTTCAACTTACCTAAAAGTGATCTTTATTGATAGTCAAAGGAGAGGGCTCAGACAATTTTCAGAATGTGCTGGTTCTCAGAAAAGTGGATTAAAATGGTCAAATGCCCCATTAACCTCAGGAAATAACCAATAAAAAAAGAAGCCCAAATCTTGGTAGCTAAAAGAAAACAAGAATTTCTGAGAATATTTCTGCTCCTCATGAAATAGATGAGACATGAAACTGTTCAGGAAGAGCTGGAGAATGTGCAGAAGTGAACTGTGTACTTCCGGTTCTGCTTCTCCAACTGTCAGGACACAACATAATAGGATGGTGTTTCATGATGAGCAAGGTGATTGACCACCTAGCAGCTAATATCTGTGGATCCCCTCGGGTGGTCAGACCCTCAAAGGAATGGGCAACTCATCTCCACAGTTTCAAAGCTCATTTCAAAGCTTACATCCCACACCTAATAAAAGGGCAGAGATGTTAAAACATGACAGTTTGTACTAGCGTGAAAAGAGTGATAAACTGATAGAGGTAAAGTGAAAAAACAGATAAAAATAAAACGAGATTTTGTTATTTGAGCAAAACTTCCATTTTAGTCATTCTGATGTTTCCTTCAAACCTACTTTCCCTAAGCGACTTCTGCAACTTGATTTCCTTCCTGCCCAAATTGCTGTGTCACCTGCTTTCCAACTAACAAAGTCCTGCCCTTCTTTGAAGTCTCCTCTCAAATTGCACCTCCTTGGTAACGATTTCTCTGAGCATACTAGTCCATGACATTCTTTATTTACTGAACTCATCTGTGACCCCATCTTGGCAGCTATATTATGCGATCTTGAGATGTTATGTGTGTGTGTCTATGTTTGTTTAAACTGATGCCTTATCTCCTGTGTTACAGTGCAAATCCAACAAGCCCAACAACCAGGCCTTCCATTTTCTGTTTTAATTTCCTACAGCCCTCACTTCAAACTTGCACAATTAGTACAAAAGAAGGTTGACAAAAGAACCAGCATATTTTTTCCTTTAGCATAAGTAATATTAAAAGGCTTCTGCTTATCTTAGAATGCATTTAGACAGAGATTTATGCTGACTTTGTGAAGAAATATTATCCAATTATCTAAGCTTTCTTTTTCAGCTGTTTAGGAGTTTGGCTTAGAATAAGATGACAAACAGGTGAACAATACTAAGGAGCAGCTTTTGAGTTGCTTATCAGTAATTCCACGTTAGCTCAATATTTATGAGTTCTTTAAAGACTTTATTTGTAATTTGCTCCCTATATAGATGAGTAAGCTGCATCTAGAAACTCTCTTGAGACATGTTATTTCATTTAAAGTTTTAAAAACTGGATTACTTTTTAAATAATACCAAATTCAAAGTAATAAATAATAATAATAAATAAATAATACCAAGTTCAAAGTAATAAACATTGGCTTTATTAAGCATGTCTAAATTTGGTTCAATGTTCATGCATTTTTTTTACATTTACCTTTTATTTAAAATTTTAAAATTGCTGTATAATAGATGTACATAGTTTGGGGGCACATGTGCTAATTAAATATATTCATATAATTTATAAATTTTGATTTTTTTCCCAATGAAGATTTAAATAGTCTATGAAAAGTGGGTATTATCCTTGAAGAGAACACAAAATTGTATAAACTGAGAAACATTAATAATCATACGCAGAATAAAGTTAATAGAAATCAAACCTGGAAAACATAAAAAACTCTTTTATGTTCTTTCATGTTCTTGACCAACTTGAAAATATAGACCAACTTGAAAGAGCTTTCATTAGTTACATGACTTTTTTTTTTTTTTTTTTTTTTTGCTAGCGAGGAAAAATATACCATTTCTACTTATGAATATCCAAATCATTTTAATAAGTAAAAATTGGAAAAACCTTGTGAAGGAAAATGTTGCACCTGAGTTACACAAGGCGGTAAATGCAGAATTGAGATATGTGACAGCTACCTAAAAGATAAAATTGTCCATGATAGAGTCCTTGCAATCAGGAGATGGGAAAATGAAATAGACACACACATAGGGAAAGTTGAAAAACAAACAAACACAGGTTTTGGTGAAAAAGACAGATTTGAATCTATCCTCTTTTGCTTTCTACCAAAGGAACTTGGGAAAAGCTGCTTGGATTCATTAAGCCTCGGTTTTTTCACCCATACAACAGGCATGCTAGTTCTTCATTGCCTGGTTGTTAAGCGAATTAAATGAGGTACATAATATAGAGCACCTAGAAAAATCCATGGAGAACTCTGGACATTCAACAGGTGTACCCTCCCTTTCTGCTCTGCAGATGGATGAGCAGTTCAGCACAGCAGATGTGCACCTTATTTGAAACAAAAAGACCCACACATCCACAAAAAGTGTTATAGAGATGGGAAAATTTTTACAGACCTTTAGAACAGGAAAAAAAAATTGGAGCAGTAGGAAAAGGGGAGAAAGTACAAGTGTGAATCCAAGGAAGTGAAGGAACACACGTATTCTTGAAAAGATGGAGGCTGAGTGGAAGAAAATGCTTATGTGCAAAAGTAATTATATATAAAAGAAGTAAAAATGTAAGTTGGGGCCTGGCCCATGAATTCCAGGTGGGAAGCTAATAAAGCCCCAGGTCAGAAGAAGGAGAATAAACTTTCATAGAAGTAAATGGTGCCATTCTTATAAAATTCAATTATCATAATAAAATACTGCAACTATGAAACCTTTCCTATTGGAAATGTGTCAATTCTTGTGATTAAAACTTTACCCTTAATTCAAGATTGAGCTTTTACATAAGAGAACTTTCCTTAAAGTGCATTACTATATTTTGTCCCAATAAATTATATTGTGCTTTTAAGAAGTGGCCAACAAGGCATCAAAACCCCTCCTGCCTAATTATTTGTAAGCACACAGAATTTGGAGCAGGCAGAAAATAGAAATGCACATTATATGTCTGATACTGCATAAAAGAACCACGGTTTGGGAAGCAGAGCAGATCACTAAAAATGCTATAATGGATCCGTAATGGTTCTCCATGGAATTCTTCAGACACAATAAAATCTCTTTGTAATGAGGATAAATTGCACATATTATACTTATTATTCAGTAAGGACATATTTTATTTACCTATAACATTTTTCTAGATGGATAGTGATACAGTCTCAGAAAGGCTTCCAGACATCCTGTTTTGTGTATTATCCTTGCCTCTCACAATTTTACATTTGAGGTAATGGATCTTTCTGTTTTTGGTGTATGACACATCTATTACTCTCCTGTCGTCCATATGTTAGTCTTGCAGCTCTGTTTCAAATGATGATTTAACCAGCTTGAAAAAAAATGATTTTGGTATTCACAGTAATATAAGGCCAAACCAAGTGCCCAGGGTTCTACCCAATCCTGCAATGCCATTTATTTTTAAAGAGCTGAGATAAACAAAACTTATTTTCACTGGGTAAAATTAAAGAATACTGAAGGCTCAGTTCAGATGAACAACATGAAACCACTGTATTATCATTAATATTAATCTAACTTTCTTGCATTAATACACGATGTCCTGAACTGCTTAGTTTTACTGAAGAAGGGGTAGAGGGGAAGCGACCAGCTACTCTCATAAAATGATAAAAACAAATAGTCTCTTAATATCTCTTCATTTTAAATAACATAACATTCATCTTACTCAAAATATTTTAATACTAACTGACCGTGTCAATTCAGTAATGTCAATAATAAATCCATCACAGATTTTTTGTCATTTTTTAACTCTGATTTTTAAATTCAGGATAATTTAGTCTAATGTGAAGAATAGCTTACATTTTGCAGTGATATTCTGTCTAAAGTATTTTTTAGATTTACTTTATACATACTCGAAATAGGTCTGAAAAGAAACCACAATCAAAGTTGATGGTGGAGCAAGTGTCTTTAGAACAGGAGACAATGGCTTCCCAAATGACTCATTTGGTTGAGCAGAAAGCCAGCTTGTTTTCAGAACTCTTGGCCCAGGCTGGGACTTGATGTTCTAAGCAACGCTGCAATCCCCCTAACTTAGCTTAACTTCCATCTGGTCTTCACAAGTTACAAGGAAATGTAAACCATAAAGAAATCTAGAGAAGACTCATAAAGTTTAACGAAGTCTTATAAAAAATGAGATTTATAAAATCACATTAATAAAAATCAGATTTATTTTTTCAAATTGTGGAGTATGTTGAGATAAAGGACTGACTTGATAGTCCTTGAACTGCTACACACAAAACAGGCCTTCAAGGAAAAAGTCCTTGACTCAATGTACAGGCAGAAAGCAGATACAGAGAAAAACCGCGATTGTAAGAATAGAAAGGACAAGAAAATAGAGTAAGTACTAATGTTGGTGTTTGGTTAGAACAAGAAGTAGTAACTTAACATAAATGTTGGCAAAGAACGTGTGATTTACATAGGAAGTGAGGACTAAGGATGTCCCTAAAAGGAGCAGCATTACTCCTTTCCGGGTCAGAAAGCAACATAAGGGACAAACAAAGATTGTACCAACTTCCTCTGCCATACAATAACAACAACGGCATCTACAACACTTATGGACCACCTACTGTACGTCAGGCCATAATCTCTAGTAACTCTTTTATTCCTCCAACATTGCTAGGAGAGAAGGTAACATTATTCCTCAAAATCCAGCTGCAGAGAGTTTAAGTGAATTGGTCAAGGTCATAGCCAATCAGTGGCAAAACCAAGATTTGAACCTCAGCCATCTGCATCGAGAGCTTACGTTGCATTATTATTATTTCCTGGCTCCCAGGGTTATTATTTTCTTTATTTTTGTTTAGAAAATTGGTTATTATTTTGTGCCTCTAAGGTTTGTGTTAAAGTAGGAATAACACCTGCATCCGTTTAGTATGTTTCAAGTCTAAAAAATGAAGAGGTAGAAAGGCATGAGGGGACGGGAGGGACTAGGGAGAGAAGGAAGATAACAGAGTTTTCAGAAATTTGAAGGATGATGTACCATTTGAAAAGGCCTACTCAATATGTTCAGTTCCATAGTTTAGATATCATCAATTACTAACAGAAAGTCCTTTACTTTAGAAGTTAAAGGCTGGCTCCATCAGATTGCTAGAGCATAGGTGAGTAAGTCAACGAGTTCTTTAAAAGTTTAATCCAGACGGGCTGGGCACACTAAAAGGATCAGGAGTCATGAAAACAAACCTGAGTCATTTCACTCTGTTCTTGACACACAAAAAAAATGCCATTATTTATAGTACGGAGTCCTAACTATTCATAGCAAGAAGTTTAAACCACTTCACCTGGAATTAAAAAGTCTTGGCAATTTTGCCCCAGCCACCTTTCCAGCCTCACTTCCTGAGATCTGCGACCACTCCTCATTATATACATGTTAATTGTTCCCAAACATGCTGTAAACTAGAATGCTTTCTTTGATTAACATTCGGTATATACCCAAAGGATTATAAATCATGCTGCTATAAAGACACATGCACATGTATGTTTATTGCGGCACTATGCACAATAGCAAAGACTTGGAACCAACCCAAATGTCCATCAATGACAGATTGGATTAAGAAAATGTGGCACATATACACCTGGAATACTATGCAGCCATAAAAAAGGATGAGTTAATGGCCTTTGTAGGGACATGGATGCAACTGTAAAACATCATTCTCAGCAAACTATCACAAGAACAGAAAACCAAACACCACATGTTCTCACTCATAGGTGGGAATTGAACAATGAGAACAAAAGGACACAGGGAGGGGAGCATGACACACCAGGCCTGTCCTGGGGTGGGGGGAGGCAGGAGGGATAATGTTAGGAGATATACATAATGTAAATGACCAGTCAATGGGTGCAGCACACCAACATGGCACATGTATAAGTATGCAACATATCACTTTGTGTCTCCGTGACACATTCTGGTATTTTTCTCAATATTTCAAACTGTCTTTATTATATCGGTTGTGGTGATCTGTGATCATTGGTCTTTGACGTTACTATTGTAATTGTTTGGGAGCACCACAAACCACTCATATAAAACAGATAACGTAATAAATGCTGTGTGTGTTCTGACTTTTATGCTGGCCAATGGTTTCTCCAAATTTTGCCCACTCCTCAGGCTGTTCTATTCCCTGAGACATAATAATATTACAATTATGCCAATTAAAAACCCTACAATGGTCCAGGCGGGGTGGCTCATGCCTGTAATCCCAGTACTTTGGGAGGCCAAGGAGGGAGCGCTGCCTGAGATCGGAAGTTCGGCACCGGCTTGGCCAATATGGTGAAACCCTGTCTCTACTAAAAATACAAAAAAAAAAAAATTAGCTGGGCGTAGTGGCACGTGCCTGTAGTCCCAGTTACTCAGGAGACTGAGGCAGGAAAATTGCTTGAACCCGAGGGGCAGAGGTTGCAGTGAGCCGAGATGGCGACACTTCACTCCAGGCTGGGTGAAAGAGCGAAACTCCATCTCTAAACACATACATACATACATACCCTACAATGGCGTCTGAGTGTTTAAGTGAAAAGAAGAGTTGCACGTCTCTCACTTTAAATCAAGAGCTAGACGTGACTAAGCAGATCACGAGGTCAGGAGATCCAGACCATCCTGGCTAACACGGTGAAACCCCTTCTCTACTAAACAAAATACAAAAGTTAGCCGGGCGTGGCGCCTATGGTCCCAGCTACTCGGGAGGCTGAGGCAGGAGAATGGCGGGAACCCGGGAGGCGGAGCTTGCAGTGAGCCGAGATCGCGCCACTGCACTCCAGCCTGGGCGACAGAGCGAGACTCCCCCTCAAAAAACAAACAAAGAAAATCAAAACAAAACAAAAAAGTAAACGAAAGAGAGAAAGAGAGAGAGAAAAGGGAAAGAAACAGCCTTATTGTTGATATAGAGAAAATTTTAGTAGCCTGGATAGAAGTTCAAACCAGGCACAACATTCCAGTAACCCAAAGTCTAATCTAGAGCAAGGCCCTAACTCTCTTCAATTTCATTAAGGCTGAGAGAGGCGAGGAAGCTGCAGGAAAAAAGTTTAAAGCTAGCTGAGGCTGGTTCATAAGGTTTAAGGAAAGAAGCCATCGTTATAAGATTAAAATGCAATATGAAGCAGCAAGTGCTGATGGAGAAGATGAAGTAAGTTATTCAAAAGATCATTGATGAATGTGGTTTTCTTAAACAATAGATTTTCAGTATAAATGAAATAGCCTTCTACTGGGAGAAGATGTCATCCAGGTGTTTCACAGCTAGAGAGATGTCAGTGCCTGGCTTCAAAGCCTCAAAGGACAGGCTGACTTACTTGGTAGGGACTACTGCAGCTGGTGATTTTAAGTTGAAGCCAGTGCTCCTTGACCATTCTGAAAAGTCTTGGGGTCATTAAGAACTATGCTAAGTCTATCCTCCCTATGCTCTATACATGGAACAAGAAAATCTGGATGACAGCGCATCTGTTTACAGCATGGTTTACTGAATATGAAAAGCCCACTGTTGAGACCCACTGCTCACACACAGAAAAAAAGATTCCTTTCAAAATATTACTGCTTGTTGACAAACGTACCTGGTCACCCAAGAGCTCTGATGGAGATGTATGGGGAAATTAATGTTATTTTTATGTCTGCTAACACAACATCCATTCTGCAGCCCATTATTTAAGAAATATATTTTATAATGCTGTAGTTGCCATATAGAGCGATTCCTCTGATGTATCTGGGCAAAGTAAACTAAAAATCTTCTGGGAAAGATTCACCGTTCTAGATGTCATTAAAGCACTATGACTCATGGGAGAAGATCAAAATATCAACAGTAACAAGAGTTTGGAAGAAGTTGATTCCAACCCTCATGGATGACTTGGAGGGGTTTAAGACTTCAGGGAGGAAATAAATGCAGAAGTGGCAGAAAGAACAAGAAAATTGGAACAAGAAAATTGGAATTAGAAGTGAAGCCTGAAGCTGTGACAGAATTGCTACAATCTCATGATAATATATGAACACCTACAGAGTTGTATCTTATGAATGAGCAAAGGAAATTATTTCTTGAGATGGAATCTATCCCTGGTGAAGATACTGTGAACATGGTTGAAATGACAACAGAGGATTTAGAACATTCCATAGACGTAGTTGGTAAAACAGTGGCAGTGTTTGAGAAAACTCACTCCATTTTTGAAAGAAATTCTGCAGTGAGTAAAACACTATCAAACAGCACTGCGTGCCATAGAGAAATCTGTGAAAGGAAGAGTTGGTTGATGCAGCAAAGTTTGTTGCTGTCTTATATCAGGAAATTGCTACAGCCACCCCATCCTCCAGCAACCACTGCCCTGATCAGTCAGCAGCCATCAACAGGGAGGCAAGACCTGACACCAACAAAAAATTACAACTCATTGCAGGCTGAGATGATCATCAGCATTTTTTAACAATAAAGTATTTTAAAATTAAAGTATATACTTTGTTTAGACATAATGCTGTTGCACACTTAATAGACTACAGTATAATGTAAACATACCATTTATGTGACTTGTTTTATTGCAGTGGTCTGGAACCAAACCCACAATATCTCTGAGTTATATCTGGATAGGTCAAAAAGTAGAACTTTAAATTTGGCAGCATCTCAGATCTGGAACTTTCACAATGTTAGTTAAAAAGGGAGTAATGAAACACGGCACCATTTTGCTGCTCTTAACTTTTTCTCCAAGGTTTTAAGTAGATTTTAATCTCCTCCAGGCCACCAAGTTAGACTCATCGATTACCCTTAAAATTCAAGGGCAATTTAAAGTCATCCAGTTCAAACCCCACATTCTGCAGATGAAGATACTGTCTAGAGAGATTTGCAAAGATGGGATGAGTACTAGCTTTCTTCTCCCAATGCCTCTCCCTTAGTATCCTGTCACCACATTTTTTTTTCTCTCTTAAATTTTATTCTCCGAATATTCCATGGTACAACAGTAGCAAGGTATCAGTAGCAAGCTCTCAGTTGGGAGGTTTGAAAGACTTGATGATGGAGAAAATATTTCCTTCTTTTTACATTTCAAGATCTCTCCTAAAGTTAGAATATTTTATAATAAGAGAATGAAACAGTGCTGAGAAATTTTATAATAAGAGAATGAAACAGTGCTGAGAAATCTTTGACTAACAGGAAGAGAATACTGATTAAAACTTTATTTTTCCCTTTTATTCTTTTTTTTCCCTCCAAATTTATGAAAACAAACCTCTTAAACAGACTGTCACATTCATGTGTGTATATACATATATATATATATATACACACACACACACACGAATATATATATATTCATATGGGAAACAAGTATTTTACCTCCTTGTATCTGAAAAATTCCCTGAAAGTTACTTGTTTTATGGCTGATTGTGATTAACTTATTAAGTTATTTTTTAATACAGATCAGACTGATTATGATTAATGTGTTTATCTGGTAAAAGAATAAAAAGAACATTTAGGCAAGCAACCCATTGTGTTCTACTTGTTAATAAATCATTTGTTCTATGAATTTTTGCCTCCTGGGTTGTTTACGTTTTCAAGCAAAGTCAACATTCCTTCATTCAAAAAATAATAATACTTTACCAACCAACCGCCAGTTTAACCTTCAGTCATTTTTTAAAAAGTTAAGACAGGTTGACTCAAAGATTATTACAAGCAAGCATAGAGTGTGGGGAAAGTAGCTACCTTCATTTGGCTTCTAATAAGTCTTTGAAGCCCAAAACCAGTCACCAGGTGGTTAGAGATGACTTGATCTGAGGGAGGCATATGATTTTAAGTATCCACATTTGAACAGAGAGCTCAATATCAGCTAAGCAGAAGTTAGGATGCAACATGCAGTGTGTGCATTGCTGGCTTTTGCTTCCCATTCAGTTTAATGCTCCAATTTTCGTTGCTTTCATTTTTTCTTTTTTTCGTCAAAAGAAGCTTACTCTTGATCTGATTACTAAGACCTCGCCCTCTTCTAATCATCTCACTTCTATCATCTTACAGTATTTTCCAGAACCAGTATTTACAGTATTTTTTAGTTCTGGCTGAAAACACACAGTTTCCTCCTCCTCTCCTTGAAACCAGCCCACTGCCTGGCACCATTTCTTGAAACAAATCATGATGCCATTCCAGTCTAACAGGCAACTTGCAATTTCAAAAACAAATTCAGCTGCAACCACTTTTAAAACATCTTACTAGGTTACTTTTATGTCTTACGTCACCCAGGTTTCCAGAAATCTACTCAAAATGCCTAATGAGGCAATAAATTTCTTTATTGACTGTTCAGAATGTGGAAACGAATTGGAGTGACTCACTCAGGCCTTTTCTTAACCCTCTTATTCAGCAAAACAGTTTGTTTTACTGAAAGAATAGGAAAAAAAGAGCTGACAATTTAAAATTAACTAAGTAGGCCCACCCTCTTTATTGCCTCTAGGCTATTCGGGACGATCTTTTTTTGCAAGGGTGTATGTTACAGCTTAAATGAGATTGTAAAAGAGCAAAATCTTGGCTTATTTATCATCTTGTGAAAATGATTCCCATGTTTGCCTTTTCATTTATTGTGATTTATTACTCCAACTAATTTTTAATGCAGAATTTTCTTGTGTTGTGTTTGTTAGTTTTATAATTTGTATTTGTTTTGTCTTAAGGAGCAATGGTCTTCTGTTAGGCCTTAATCCATTGGTAGAAATTGATTTGAGGGGCTATCTAAAAAGCAAACCTTGCTTATCATGCATTAGTAAGGACAGAAAATTATACAGGAAAAATAAAGTGCCGTCAAAACTTTACATTTCTCTCTATAGTTTGCTTAAACAAATATTTGAAATATTTGCTTAAAAATACTTAAATTACTTGTATCCCCTAAGCATATTCCGAATGACATGGGTAAAGGTATTGAAAAATGTTGTTTATGGATTAAAAAGTTAACAACCACATGCAGAAAAGTATTTGTTTATAAACACATAAAGAAAATACATTCTAAAATAAATATATTTACAGTTTAAAGTGATCTTAGAGTAAATTTAGCTCAAACTCCTCAATTTACAGATACTGAAAGAAAGGGTAGGGAAATAAAAGATGTAATAAATGTCATTGGAAATTTGGTACAAGGCACCAGATCTGGAACTCCCATTTCCTAAACCCTGAGTGTTTGTTCCAATATTTCATTTTTGCCTTCCTTACTTTTCATTGCTGAACCTGAAAATGCCATATGGCATTAGTTCCTTTTTCACGCACTCATTCATAAGAAATAAATCTAAATGGATGTGGAGGAAGGGAGGAGATCATCTATGCCCCAAAATGTTGAGAGTCAGCATTTTATTTTCTCCTTAGAAACAGTGGCCTTTCCCACAGTTAAAAATAATGTTTTATGTTCCCCTTTTCTCTTTTTTTTAATTTTGAATCTTCCATACTTACTACTTGAAGTTCAGAATACTAACATGAGTATGAAATATGGAGAGGAACTGAAAATAACATTGGGTAACTATAGTTTCTAGTGTGCTAAAAATCAATGCTGATTATTGGTTTGTGAAATCTTTTCATGAGTTCTTGGAATTCCCCAAAGTGGGGAGACACTAAGGAGAGAATAAAAATAGTTAATAATAGGAGGCAATTGATTACTACATAGTTATTTATTTTGAATTTTCAAAAGAATGAGACCTAAGTTTATATCGTCATCTATGAAATTTGGATTTATGTTTATAGGTACAATTAACATTTATTATAACATAAACAGAGCTAGAAAACACCCTAGATATTTAACGTTAAACTCTACATTTAACAGGTAGAGGAAGATAAAGTCACTTATTTCAATGATACACAGCAAAGTAGTAGCAGAGAAATAGCTAAATATACCTAATCTCACGTTATTTTTTCCCAATAAGCAGCCTCTCACCTGGATATGAGGGTACTTAAATGTTCTTATGCAGATCATTTGAGTTGTTAAAAATAAATGTACAGATGAACTAATTCTATACAAGTCCTTCATTAACACAATCACTTTTCTAAGCAGCACTGAAGTTACAGAGAAAAGTTTACTAATCACCACAACATCTTAATACTGCCCCTTGAGTGCCAATGCATTACTGAAACCATGTCCACTATTACAAATCATTTATGCCTAAAACAAAGAGCATAAGCAGGAAAACTCTTTACTAACATGAAGATATTGCAACTCTCATTTTCTTTACTAACTCACTGTAATGGAAGACTTCAAAATCTAAATTAAAGGCAATTATTAATAGGTAAATCTTACCATAAATATAATTACCAGTCCTGAAAAGAAATGGATTCATCTTAAAATATTAACAGAAAAAGTAAATTTGTGTATATTCCTTACCATAACAGCTTTACACACACACACACACACACACACACACACACACACACGGTCATCTGGGTGATGCTTATTGACAGCTCTTTATTCTGTGAACTCATTTCCCACAATCTTCTTAAGTCATCTTCATAATACAGAGATATGAATGAGTTGAAAACATGGACTCTATGAGAAGACTACCTGATACTCTAATAAGTATATCCCTAATATGCCTTTGTGTACCTTTCTCAGTTGCTATACTTATCAGAAACTTCCGAATCAATAAAACAGATGATTATTTCAATTTCATATGAGGATAAACATTGCATTTGTAACTCCTAGCGTCCTCAAGTTTCTCTTTTATGGAAAGACAGTGCATCTCCTTGACAGGAGCTGTTCAGATTGGTTCGTTTGTTTTTCATATATGGCTAAGCAGCTAACTTAAAGGTGAGAATCTGAAGATAGGGCTCTTCGTTAGAAGTTTTCTCTAAACAGTTTTTATAACTTTGAATAAAAGACTGTACCTTTCTCAGCATTACTTTACTTATTTATACCTATTACGGTGTTTGGGATGTGATAATTTCTAATTCTCCTTCTAAGTATTCATATTCTGAATAATATTTTACCTCTAAATGGCATTTATGTACTATACACTTTGTAGTTTACTTAGTGCCACTTTAAAATTACCTAATTCATATCTGAACGAGGATAAGTTTTACCTGGTTATCCAAATCCAAAATTTACTTTTCCACTTCTCCAATGGTCCATAAACATACTAAATAATATAAAAAAATTAAAGAGCAATTCTTCAAGTTACAGAATACTGATACAAGAATTTAAGGATTTTCTGATACTATGAACTAGTTTATTGCACAAGAAAATGTTATTCAGTGAAAAAACACTCTATTAGTTTACCTTATATTTTAAAAACTAAGATTTTCTCTGCTAGCTAATTCACATAAAATAATGAAAAAATTAAGTTGACACTCCTTAGTTATTTAACGGGGTTGTAATGAACATTTCCTGGGATTTCATGTCAGTTCCCCTTCTGTCATAACTCCTTTCTCCATCTACAGGAATGGGTTCCCACGAGCAAGTGACACTCTTTCCTCTAATCCCAGCTAACTTGATGTAGCTGAATCAATCACACTCTTTCCCCCAAGGAATGTAGAATTAAAATTGAGAAACTCTTTTTCAGCTTAATTCAAGTCTTTGGAAATTGATGTAAACTCATAAATGTGAAGGAACCTTAGTCCAGCTTCTCTGAGGATTGGAATCAACAGCTGGCACAGAAACAAAGATGAGATAGATACATAGGGAGAAGCAGAGATCGAAGACAGAGAAAAAATTTCAGCAGACGTTAAGGATCCAGTTTCTGTCTCTCCTAAAGAACAAGCCTTTTATTTTTTTACTATTAGATGACGTGAGATAATCCAGCAGCTGTTTAATACATATGTTTATAAAGAAGTTTCAGAATCACCAATGTGAAATAAGTTGGCACTAGAAGTATGATCTGTACTGATTATAAAACTATGCTCATAATATATAACACAAATGAATCTCTCTAAGGTAGAATTATCAGTAATATCATCAAAGTAACAGTTAAAGTAAATTTTAAAAATATGTTTTATTATAGTTTGTTTCACCAAATTTTTGCAGCTTTACTCACTTTAAACACAGTTCACTTTTAATTTTCATTATGTTATAAAGAAGATTAATTTGCATTTTACATTTTGCTTCCTAATGTTTTCTAGAATAATGGGCTTTCTACTCTCAGCCCCTTGGTAGGTATAATAAGAGTGTTTCCCTGCCTATGTTTTAAGGCAATGTTCAAATTAGCTTACCTACTCTTTTCATCACATCTTATGTTTTAAGAGCTCTGTGAAGCAATGAGAAGAGTATAATGGAACCATAGATCAAGGCACCTCATTCATTAACTTTTAAAATATCACCTCATTTATTTAGTCTTCCTCTGGAGTTTCTCTTTTAATAAGTAGCAATTTTATTAAACCCCCATTTAAGCTAAATGAGAAAGAATGACATACTTTGCTACAATACCTATAAAGACGATATTCTTACATCTAAATTTACTTTAGGCAGGACCATTACAGTGTAATCACGGCATCTGTTTTTGTGTGTGTGGGAAGACTACTACTAGCTTTGAAATTTACAGCACACCAAATAGCTAATACAGATTCTGGCCGTGTGGGAAAACTTTGATGAAATTACCCCATCTAAGGGAACAAAATGGGTGAAATTAATGGATTAATGGCAGGCCAGTGTATTTGAAAGGTGAAAGCATGCTTTAAGAAGTCTGAAGGAAGAAAATCCTGGTATCAAATGTAATTCATTAAAAGTAACAGTGCATGTTGTCCTGTAATTGGGTATGTTTGAGGCTCCAGACAAAAATCAGTAACACTATCTCCTCTAAATTAAAGAATAACCATCATAGGATGCAATACATCACCTTGGAAATATAATCTCTTTTGTAATGAAAATATACATGGACTCCCAGAACTTTGGGAGGCTGAGGCAGGTGGATCACGAGATTTTGAGATCGAGACCATCCTGGCCAGCGTGGTGAAATCCCGTCTCTACTAAAAATACCAAAAAAATTAGCTGGACACAGTGGCAGGCGCCTGTAGTCCCAGCTACTCGGGAGGCTGAGGCAGGAGAATCGCTTGAATCCGGGAGGCAGAGGTTACGGTGGGCCGAGATTGTGCCATTGCACTACAGCCTGGTGACAAAGCAAGATTCCCTCTCAAAAAAAAAAAGAAAGAAAAAGAAAAAGAAAAAAGAAAATATACACGTACTCTGGGAGAGAGTTTGAGGAAGCAATAGCTTAAGAAAGAATGCTACAATAGCACCCCCTTATCTGTGAAGGAAATGTTCCAGACCACCAGCAATTAAAACAATATACTGTAATATAAGGTATGTAAATGTAGTCTCTTTTTCAAAATATCTTATTTTACTGTAGTAACTTATTTTCAAACTCTGGTTGATGGTGAGTAGCTGAAACCTTGGTAAGTGAAGCCATGGGATAATGGGAGAGTACTATATGAATCTTTAGACTTTTACTAGGATATTCCTAGTAAAAGAAACAAAATTGACAATCAGAAATTCAACTCTACTCTCCCCCCAAGCCCCACCCCCAAATTTTTATATAATGATCTCTTTCTTTTCACTAGCGACTGGATCATGTCTTTTCACATTAAAATTCTATGAATTTTATACTACATAACTTCTCAGAAGTATACATATGAAAAATTATATTTAAGGACAAAGTAGCCCCAACTTCTGATGACAACCATCTTTTCCTTATGCTAGAAAGCCCCCATTTCTTCTTTAACAGGACAGAGGAGAGTTTTTACCCACTGAGCTACTTTCTACAGCTGGATAAAAACTTCTCCAAATTACTACATTTTACTTTTTAGTTTACCCATAAATAATCATGAGCTATTCAATCATAAGGAAGAAAAACCTGCCAGCTCTACCCACATTCTGAGACTGGCTTTCGAACTACAACTCACTTGCCCACTTTTGCATGTGGTTAGTTTATTTCACTGAAAGTGTGTGCGGAAGTTTTATAGTTTGCTGTGCTGTGAGTGGAGAATTATCACTCACAGAATTTAATGTTCAACTCAGATTACATTATAACCACTTCAGAGAGGGGCATTCTGTGTTTACATGGACAAGGGTTAGGTACAAACCAATAACAAAATATGTTTCTTCCTGCAGTCAATTCCCTACCTATCACAGAAACATCACACTGAGAATCCGAAGAAAGCTATGAACTTCTCTCCCCAACCCTCCAAAATGTAGACTGAAACTTTCCATGATTTCTTTTACTGAGAATTTATTTATTCTTTTCACATCAAATATAAAAACAAAGAATTTTTATTTTAGTTTTTGGTTTTCAATGCAAAATTTAACAAAATGGATACTTCCAGGAAAGCATACTGAAATAAATTCTCATTGGAAAAAAAATGAACTAAAACTAGATAATCGTTTCTTTCCCAGGAGCAGTGTTTCTCAAGCTTGGCTGCACATTGGAGTTACCTGGGGAGCTTTAAAAAATACTGTGGCCTGGGCCTTACTGTCAAATATTTATATTTAATTGGTCTGTGGTGTCTTTGGCATTCGAATTTTGTAAATCTCCCCAGGTGATTCTAATGTGCAGTCAAGATTAAAAAGCATTGTGCTAGAATGCAGATGAGTGCAAGATTATATTAATCTTTCAAGTAATTAGAAAAGTTTTATTGGAAATAAACAAGACTAAAGGTTATCTGATGCCATTCTACAGTTACTGACATGCTCATCATTAAAATAAGAAAAAAGCAGTAAAATATGGTTCAAGTAAGATTATAATAATCAATCTTTATAAGTCCCTTTAATGTTATAATATGGAATAAGATATTTAGTAAGACTATGTATCCATGGGTGAACAACCTAAATTTCAGAAACATGCCTACATTTAAATTGCACTAATTCACCTTTGCTACCTATGGAAGATTATGGAAGAAAAATCCCAGGTTTATTTTGACAATTATATTGTCCCACATATTAACTTTTTCCAGAGAATTACCAGGAATTGTCTGGTGTCAACTAAAAAAATACTTTTCAGAATTATAGGATGAGCAATGGCATTTGAGAAGCCCAGATTATTATCTACTTTATTATAATTCAGAAAAAAATTAAGATGATTAATAATCCTGGATTCTGAAAGGAGTTTAGTCAGAATTAGGAGCTATCAGGGTAGCATTAATTTTATAGAAAAAAAAATGAATTGGCCAGGTACCTGTAATCCAAACATTTTGGGAGGCCAAGGTGGGTGAATTATCTGAGGTCAGGAGTTCGAGACCAGCCTGGCCAACATGGTGAAACCCCATCTCTACTAAAAATACAAATATTAGCTGGGCATGGTGGTGCATACCTGTAATCCCAGCTACTCGAGAGGCTGAGGCTGGAGAATCACTTGAACCTGGGAGGCGGAGGTGCAGTGAGCCTAGATCACACCGCTGCACTCCAGCCTGGGTGACAAAGCAAGACTCTGTCTCAAAAAAGAAAAAGAAAAAAAAAGAAGACAGAAGAAAATTACATTGTACCTTATCCAAATGAATCTGAGCAGATAGTACTGTATTGTACAGAAGATTAGTCCCTTCCACTCAGTGAATACTATGTGCCAGGAAAATATATATATATATATGTTTTATATATACATTATAAATTATAAAAATTATATATATTATATATATTTACTAATGTGGAAGGAGCTACGGGATGTATTACACCATTTCTTTTAAAAATACAGAAAAATATTCATAGTTTGCTACCCCTGTTAAAAAGGTGAGAAGACAATACACTGTATATTCACATTTGCTTGTACTTGTTTCACAAAATGTTGGAAATATACCAAATAAACCAAGAAAAATCATGGAAAGGGGCCGGGCACAGTGGCTCACGCCTGTAATCCTAGCACTCCTAGCACTTTGGGAGGCCAAGACAGGTGGATCACCTGAAGTCAGGAGTTCAAAAGCAGCCTGGCCAACGTGGTGAAACCCCATCTCTACTAAAAACACAAAAATTAGCCATGTGCGGTGGTCGTTGCTTGTAATCCCAGCTACTCCAGAGGCTGAGGCAGGAGAATCACTTGAATCCGGGAGGCAAAGAGATCGTGCCATTGCACTCAAGCCTGGGAGACAGAGTGAGACTCTGTCTCAATAAATAAATAAATAAAAATGGTGGAAAGGGAACATCTCAGTATACATTTGTGTATAGTCCGGGTTTTGAAAAATTTAAAAGTGTCATTGTTATAATTACATATTAAAATTAACATATAAAATAACGTGAATCCTCATGCTGATATTTTTGGGTTTTATTCTAAGTATTCATGGACAAATATTAAAAAGAGTCTGGTAAAAAAATGAAGGCAATAAATATAGAAGGTGGTTTTTATAGGTATCTTGTACAACAAGAGAATACAGGTTGAACACCCCTAATCTGAAGATTCCAAATCTGAAATGCTCCAAAATTTGAAATTTTGAGTGCTGACACAATGCCACAGGTAGAAAATTCCTCATATAAGTACTTGACACAAACTTTGTTTAATGAACAAAATTATTTAAAATATTGGATAAAATTAACCTTGGACTATATATATCAGGTGCATATGAAACATAAATGAAATTTGTGCTTATAATTGGGTTCCATCTGGAAGATAGCTCATTGTGCATAGGCAAATATTCCAAAATCCAAAATCCAAAACGCTGCTGTTTCCTAGTATTTCGTATAACAAATACTCAATCTATACTATGAAGGCTTAGAAAAAGGAAGAGGAGGAGGAAAGAAGGAAGAAGAGGAAGTAGAAGAAGAAAAGGTTTGTGACCTAAAAAATGTTTGTCTGTCTCCCAGGCTGGAGTGCAGTCCCGCCATCTTGGCTCACTGAAACCTGCACCTCTCGAGTTCAAGGGATTCTCCTGCGTCAGCCTGCCGGGTAGCTGGGGCTACAGACGCGCGTCACCATGCCTGGCCAATTTTTGTGTTTTTAATAGAGACGCGGTTACACCATGTTGGCCAGGCTGGTCTTGAAATCTCCACCTCAGGTGACCCGCCCACCTCAGGCTCCCAAAGTGCTGGGATTATAGGCATGAGCCACCAGGCCCAGCCTGTCATAAATTTTTAAATAAAAGAAAAGCAGGTTCAAAAGAAATGTGAGATACGATCTCTGTGTAAAAAAGTAAAGGTACATACAAAGTGATATATAACGGTAAGCTTTGTTCACTGAAATTTCATAAACACTTTTCCCTGGGACATGGAAATAGATTTAAGTTTCATATTCTTTTAACTTAATGTCCTTGGCTCCACCCACCACATCCTTGGTTGGTATTCTATGTGTTGGACTTTACTGAGCATCCCTCTTTCTTCAGGGACCATGACTTTCCCTCACTTTTTCTTCCTACTCACTTGGATTCTGGAAAAAGCCTCAGGCCACAAGAGCACTATACAGAAAACTTCAGGAAACACAGATATGAGATACAACTAGGGTTTGGAGAAAAACCAAGATTATTCCCCCTCTGTATCTTCTGTTTTGCAAAAAAGGGGTGTCATCCTGGACAGTTTGCCACAAAATGATGATGAGGCATGATGAGCCACAAGATGAGATGTGGACTAGCTTGAAGTTGGTAGTTAAGCCCTCAGGATGGAATGCTGGTAATGTATGAGACAGTAGGAACAAGTAGGATTGACTGTTAGGATTCAGCTCCTTTGTTCCTGTGTTACCCTTCTCATCTTGGGCTTCCCAACCACCATAATTGCTCTGGAACAAGATGAGACTTGACTATGAATTAGGAATTTGAGAGAGAATCTCATAGCAGCAGAGAAATTAGTAGCTGAATTAGCTGGGGCAATAAGGTGGATATATATAAGGTTTTGCTTTTGAGTTCTCTTGGCCAAAAGTAGGTTTTACTCAGGCAAGCGCTTGACTCCTAGTATCCTTCCAAAGCTAACTCTACTATGAATCAGGAGGTAGGAAAGTCAAATAAACAAAGCAGTAACCATGTTAACTTTTCTGACCAAAGGCAATCTAGGGAGAGTTAGAAGCTAAACAATATTATGGTGGAGAATGTCGTAGAAGTTCCAAAAGTAGTCTATCAAAGGCTTTTGAATAAATATTAGACTTTCAATAAAATTTTATGACTGCATCTCCTGATGACTAATCATTCCAAATGTGAAAACTTTTCATAGTTTTTGTTTACAGTGCAGGGTAAAGTCAAACCTGAGTTTCATACAAACACGCTCAGCAACTGCTTGATGAGATTTGACTGTACAATAGTGAAACTGAACTTCTCTTTAGTTACAGACTGGCTCTGAGACAAATTCTTTAAAAGGAATTGAAATATCAGCAGTCCCACTCAACTGAGGACATGTTTCCTAAGGTAAACGTAGGATGGTGCTCATTTGGTGTGGAATGACTGAAAAGGAGTCAGCCTCTTTATGTAGTTTGCAAACTTGAGCACATCAGAATCGCCTGAAGAGCTTCTTAAAGTACAGTAGACAGGGCCCCATCCTCCACATCTTCTGCTTCAATAAATCTGGAGTGGGTCACAAGAATTAGCACTCCATGAGTTTCCAGATGACACTGATCTACTGCCCTGGGGAACACATTTTGGGAATCATTGCTTTAGAATAATATTACCTTACTGTCTACATAATATATTTTTAGAGGATTTCAAATTTTTATGGGAATTATTGGATTGTATTATTTTTATTTTGATCATCTGCTAAAAGACATATGAACATTAGCAGCTTTTCATCCCCATAGCCAGGTTATATCCAAGTTTTTCTACAGAGTTTAAGTTGCAAGAATTTATATTTGTATGTGTAATCGTATGAGCACAAAACTATTACTAGTGTTAATTTCTAGAACATTTCTCAAACTGGGTCATTAAATGTATTTGAGGGAACTATTAGTCTTTTTTAGAAACACTAGCAAGGGTATAAATCAATGTAACTGATAAAGAAAACACTTGAACATTCTTTTTCATACATACATAGCTCATTGTTGTAGCCAGTAGAGACAGTAAAGTGGCATTTAAGAGTGTGCTTTCCAACTATTTCATGTCAAGGTACACAGAGAAATTTAAATTTATTTAGGACTGTTTTGGGGGAAGTGAATGGAGCTGCTGAGGTCAGAGGAGCTAGCCTAAGGGCTCTCACTGTCCTATCCTGACTAGCCCACAGGGAACAGAGGAAATTTCTCAATGTCTTAGAGTATTTTTATCCTATTTTGAGTGAGTCCTAGCGGGTTGGAAGCTCTTTATTAGGGTAACTCTTGTTCCAGAATTACATAATAAGGATGCCATATCTAGACTTAGGTATTTAAGATTCGATGGCCATTGCAGAAGTAATACATCACAACATGTAAAGGAGGACAATTTTTCAAGATCTCTTCAGATTTTACCACCTGCCCTACATTCTGTCCTTGAAAAGTGGGAGTACCTTCCTGTCTTCATGCCCCCAGCCCTGCATCTATCCACGTGGTGTAATAAGCCTTAGTCATTGGCCAGGCGTCGTGGCTCACACCTGTAATCCCAGCACTTTGGGAGGGCAAGATGGGTGGATTACAAGGTCCTGAGTTCGAGACTAGCAGGACCAACATGGTGAAACCCCTTCTCTACTAAGAACTCAAAAAATAGCGGGGCATGGTGGCACACGCCTGTAATTCCAGCTACTCAGGAAGCTGAGGCAGGAGAATCGCTTGAATCTGGGAGGCAGAGGTTGCAGTGAGCCAAGATCACACCATTGCACGCTAGCCTGGGTAACAGTGATACTCAGTCTCAAAAAAAAACCAAAAAACGAGTTAGTCATTGACAAGAGTGTCCTCTATTCCTTGCAAATGTTAAAAGAGAAAATAAAAGATGCAAAATATTAAACTAGTTGCTACTGTCCAATGGTGATTTTTCTCCAAATGGTTCAGTGTATAGTGTGTCTAGAAATAACTATTAATCTCTTCTCTAACCAACATGGTTTGAGAATTGAACTGTGTAGGATAACATGCATTTTCACATGAAAATATTCCAAAGTATGCATACATATTGCAGTGAAATGTTTAGTTTGCAAGTAAATTTTTATAGCAATAAAATTTAGCTAATTCAAAGGAATAACATAATTTACCTTTGATGATTTGGGAGAAATGTCAAGATTTTACATAACCTCAAGCTAATGCTTCCTGAGTAAAAATCATAGACCAGAAACCAGTCTCCAAAGCTTTATGTTGTCTTAATATCTTTCTGTGCTCAACAATCCTGTCAGGTAGATACTCTTACTATCATCATTTCATAAATGAAAAAAAAAAAAACCTGTGATACAGTAAGGTTATGTAACTTGTTCACAGTCACACAGCTTGTAGATGGCAGGGCTGTAATTCAGACCTAAAAACCAAGTAAGACTCCTGTCATTTTTAATGGTCACCCGAACACTCCAGGGACAGCAAACAAGAAGGTGCTGATTGAAGGCATTTTTATTATCTATATTTATAAAAAATATTTAAGATGCCAGGGGTGATTACTTAAATTATGGACTACTGTGGAGCATGGAGCATGATGAAGACACCAACATCAGTTGGTATATCCGTATTTATTGATGGAAAGATGGCAATGAACTGACAGTAAAAAAATAAATAAATAGAAAGTAGAACAGGTTATCAATCAATTTACAGAATGAGTTCATACAATTAACTTATAATATAATATGAACACTTAAAATATAGTAAGTTTTTAAATAGGGATTTTCTTTCTTTTTTCTTTATTTAATTTAATTTAATTTTTTTTTTTTTTTTTGAGGCAGGATCTTACTCTGTCACCCAGGCTGGAGTGCAGTGGTGCGATCTCGGCTCACTGCAACCTCCACCTCCCAGATTCAAGCGGTCCTCCTGCCTCAGCCCCCCAAACAGCTGGGACTGCAGGCACATGCCACCACGCCTGGCTCATTTTGTATTTTTTGTAGAGATGAGGTTTTGCCATGTTGGCCAGGCTGTTCTTGGACTCCTGAGCTCAAGCAATCTGCCCCACCTCATCTCCCCAAAGAGCAGGCATCACAGATGTAAGCCACCACACCCAGCCTGAATGGGATCATGTTAATAAAAGCATCTGATAGCTATAATGATAGTGGACAGATACAGTCAGATAGTAAGATAACACTGGATTCTTATTTTCTAAATAGGATTTATTTTTATAGTTCTATTTTTCCAAATTTTTGGTAATAGTTATGTGAATTATTTTATATTTAGGAATAAGCATAATTTTTTTAAAAAGGTGCTCCAGTCATCAGTATGCAATATTAATTGTGAACGTTTATTGAGCACTTACTATGGGCCAGGCAATGATCAGACAGTTGTTCATAGGAAATCTCATTTAATCTACCTTTAAGAAAACAGAAATGTTGGCCCAGTGCAGAGGCTCACTCCTGTAATCCTAACACTTTGGGAGGCCAAGGCAGGTGGATCACTTGAGGTCAGGACTTCGAGACCAGCCTGGCCAACGTGATAAAACCCCATCTCTACTAAAAAAAAAAAACAAAAATTAGCTAGTTATGATGGCTCATGCCTGTAGTCGCAGCTGCACAGGGAGGCTGAGGCAGGAGAATAGCTTGAACCTGAGGGGTGGAGGTTGCAGTGAGTCGAGATCACGCCACTGCACTCCAGCCTGGGCAACACAGCCAGACTCTGTCAAAAAATAGATAAAATTGTTGAAGTAGGTATTATTAGCCTTTCCATTTTACAGATGAAGAAGTTGAGGCCTAGAGAGATTCCACAATTTCTCAGTGTTCAAATGCTAGCAGCCTGAATCCTGAGTAAATGTTCTCAGTGACCACAGTGCAAGGATCTGCAGTTCTTGGGATATGGTTCACAAAAGCCTTCTATTACAACATTTCTCCTCAGGATGCTCAGTATTATACTCTTGGTATCAGGCAGGATCTTGGAAATTTAAAATAAAATCATTCATTCAACCTGTCGCCCCCCAAATACATTAATTCTAATGAAATCAATCTATATTTATACAGTATTTGAAATATTGGTGATTAATAAGGATTGAACAAAAAGAAAAAAAAATAGTATGAATGAAAGAACTCAAGTCTGGAAGCCAAAAACAGAAAGCTGTTTCCAAGCACTTAGGAAACTAATTTGGCTGGGTTGTTTGCATCCAAACAAGGAATGTGTTCATTTACAAATGACTGGTCTCTAGTTAGTTTAACACCTAAAAATTTAGAAAATATACCTAATCCCATTTTCTGACTTCCTTCCTTTGTCTGTTACATATTTTCAAGCAATAAAAATATGAAACTTCATTTCTGTAAGGTGTTTATCATTCAGATCTGTCACTGACAGGCTGATGTGCAAAATCTCTCTCTCAGTGCTCTCTCACTGTGAATTTTCACTCTTCCTTTGCCCATTATGGCTCAGTGGGAGGCTGGGCTGTAATTGCAGGAAAGCTATGCGGTACCTAAAACACATTCCGGCATTTCAGGTTCTGATAATAAGCTAATAAAATCATTCAACTTTTCTTCCTACATTTCTACAATAACAAATCCGTTTCAAAAGAAATATTCCACTCCAAAACCATTTATTTATTTATTTATTTATTTATTTATTTATTTATTTATTTATGTAATTTATTTTTTCTCTGCTAAGATTTGGCTGGCTTCACTGAACTTTCTCCCTTCCTTTTCTTTTTTCACCCTGGTCACTGTGGGTAAGTGGGCAACACGGAGCCGGAACCCAAGATGGACCCAGACTATTCACAGAAGTATGATGGACAACTGGGCCCATATTCAAAGCACCCTAGCTTTCCCTCCATCTTTCCCTGAACCTGATTTCAGTATAAATATGTAAAAAATAATAGTCATCTTTAATGCCACTGCAGGTAAAAGCACTCAAAAGTACAAATTTTGTGTAAAGTTTTTCAGTGATTTTTTTTTTAAACGTGAAGTACTGTAGATTCTGGGAAGGTGCGCAGTAAAGCTGGCTTTGGTGGGATACAATTGTTTCAAACACTTGCCTCTGACTTCATTCTTTAATGAACATCTCTGGAATCAGTAATTACTGTGGGAACACATCTTTAGAGCTATTCTCAAAGAGCAAAATTGGCAGAGGTTGGTTTTATAAAGTTCACAAAATGAATGGTGCCTTATTGCCATAAACAAAGGGATTTTTAACAGCCAGCTTTAAAATACCGAGCGAATTACTGATAAGTGAATCAGTGAATAAAGATAAGTCTTTAATTGACAAGAAAATGAAGGATTAGTCTAATAGTGCATTATAGCAATATGCCGTGAATTCAAACTTAGGCCTTCTTCTGTATTTGAACTCAGTAATTTAAAAGCTCTTTAAAAAAAATAAATAAATAAAGACTATTTCTTCTAAAGCATTTCTGCTTAAAATTTTCTAAAATGTGTGGTCCTAGTATTCAATCTCAGCATGAATCCTCCAAGTGAGTATCATATCCTCATAACTGTGTACACTATTTGAGGTGACATTGTAGTATAGAAAATGTTATCTATCATATCCAAATACTTCTTATATTCAGGTATTTTACTAAATACTTTCTACTTTCTTGTTTTCCATGTTGAATTAATTAATTTAATAAATAAGGATATAAACCCTATGTCATAATGTTTTTGTTTTTATTTCTTCTCTTATACTCTAAAGATTTGATTACTTTTAAAAAATTAGTCCTATCAATATTAAGTATATTTCTTTAAAAGGGTAACAAAATACATGTTTTTCAAAAGCATTTTTTCGAACATAAGATTTTCACTATTATTAACATTATATAAGGGATTTAAAGCTTTTTAAAGGGATTTAAGCTTTTTAAGAATGTTCTCAAAGTAAGATAAATCATTTATTGAACAACGACAATTGAGGTACCAGCTATACATAGTAAGACACTCAAGGAATGTTTAAAAATGAGGCATTTATTTATGTGCAGATGTCTTTTAGTTTCTTTTACTCAGCCAATATCCTTAAAATGGAAAATAAAAAAACAACAGGGAAGGGAAAAAAAAAAAGGAAGCAAAATAATAAAAACAACAATGGGCAGTTACTGAGTGCTTACGAAGTCCCAGCCCTGTGCTTAGCACTCAAGAGAGCTACGATTGCGTTTAGTTCCCGCTACAATTCCAGAAGGCAGTTATTATTCCCATTTTATGCACAAGAAAACTGAGAGCGTAAGATTCCCAGCAAATTTTGTGAAGTCTGGTTTTAAATCGAGGTGTATTTAACTGCCCCACTCAGTGCTAGATACTCCGCTAGGCATAACCACATGGTCACTTATTTACTGAAGAACGAAAACAAAATCTGTCTTCTCAGATTTCACATCTCACTCAGAACTCAAGGAAGACCACAACAAAGCACTGGAGTGAAGTGATTTACCCTGGTATCTGGGAGTGCTGCTGTCATCGCTGCCACACTAACGAATAAGAAGCATTTCAAGGAGAAGACAGGTCCCAACACGAGACAGGTTTGTTGAGAAAAGGGTATCATATTCTTGATTTTGTCCTTTCTCAAAGGGTAAATGTAAACAGGAAATATCAGAACAGCTAAATGTAAACAAATATTTGAGGAATTCTAAAGTTGTTCTAATAACTATGGAAAAATATTTTTTAAAACATTCATGTTAGTAAAAATACAGAATTATGTTATGGTTATTACAGCCAGAATGTATCATGGCTCTACTTTTATAAATACTATTAAAAAGTGGTATTTATATCACACTTCTTATAACATTTCAAACATCACATTTGCTGCAGTGTTTTGTCATTCTTTGTAGCACAATTTAAAATCCACTCAAAGATGGACATGTGATTTTTCTCTTCCATGTATAACTGAGAACTTTTTCCATTTAAGATAATTTGTGAAGCGAAAGTAAGCTTTCACACTATGCAAACAATATACAATAATTTAACACAATCACATAACATTTAATAGGCAATAAAATATTCTAAAACTTGACCAATATTTCTAACATTTATAAATTGCAGAAGGGTGATTACCTTAGCAGGCTACACAACACTAAAATAATTAATTCTTTCTTTTCACTGAAAATTCCAAATTGTCTTCTTAAATAAGAGCTATGATAAATGCATTTCAACATAAATAACTTCTTATATCTAATGTGTAAGAACTTATCACAAATAAAGATAAAATATAGGCATACCTCAGAGATATTGTCAATTTGGCACCAGACAATTGCAATAAAGCAAATATCACAATAAAGCAAATTCCATGAATGTTTCAGTTTCCCAGTGCACAAAAAAAGTTATGTTTACACTATGCTGTAGTCTAGTAAGTGTGCAATAGCATTATATCTTAAAAAAATGCACACGCCTTAATTAAAAATATTTTATTGCTAACATATTCA
Organism: Piliocolobus tephrosceles; assembly: GCF_002776525.5. Classification (NCBI taxonomy): domain Eukaryota; kingdom Metazoa; phylum Chordata; class Mammalia; order Primates; family Cercopithecidae; genus Piliocolobus; species Piliocolobus tephrosceles. Next base: position 62,954,368 of record NC_045452.1, read on the forward strand.
AACAATCATGTGAGCCTTCAACAAGTTATAATCTTTTTGCTAGTGAAAAAGATTGATACCAGAAGCAGTGGGTTTTGGCTTCCCGCTCCCTTCCTCTTTCCCCGTGTCATTACGGTTCCCAACGGCCCCTGACTCTTCTCTCCCACTTTTCCACCAGCCTGCACCCCTGCCGCAGCCTGGGACCTCCTCATGGGGGCCTCAGTGCTGATGGCTGCTGACTGAACAGCTTGGTGGTTGCCAAAGGTTAAGGTGTCTGTGGCAAATCCTAAAATAAGACCATGAAGTTTGCCACTGAGATTGACTCTTCTCTTCATGATAGATTTCTCTGTAACGTTTAATGTTGTTTGATAACATTATACCCACAGTGAAACTTCTTCCAAAATGAGAATTAATCCTCTTAAACTCTGTTGCTACTTTATCAACTAAGTTTATATCATATTTTAAATCTTTTGGTGTCATTTCAGTAATGTTTACAGCGTCTTTTCCAGGAGTAGATTTCATCTCAAGGAATGACTTTCTTTGCATTCATAGGAAGCAACACCTTATTCATTCAAATTGTGTCATAAAATTGTGCAATTCTGTCACAGCTTCATGCTCCACTTCTAATTCCAGTTTTCTTGCTATTTCTACCATATCTGCAGTTATTTCCTCCACCGAAGTTTTGAACCCCTCCAAGTCATCTATGAGGATTGGAATCAACTTCTCCCAAACTCCTGTTATGTTGATATTTTGACTTCCTACCATGAACCATGAATGTTTTTAGTGGCATCTAGAAGAGTGAATCCTTTCCAGAAGGTTTTCAATTTACTTTGCTCAGATTCATCAGAGGAATCATGATATATGCCAACTGTCGCATTGTAAAATATATTTCTTACGTAATAAGATTTGAAACTTGAAATTACTCTTTCATCCAAGGGCTGCAGAATGGATGTTGTGTTAGCAGGCAGGAAAATAACATTAATTTTCTCATACATCTCCATCAGAGCTCTTGGGTGACCAGGTGTATTGTCAATGAGTAGAAATATTTTGAATGGAATCTTTTCTCTGTGTGTGAGCGGTGGGTCTCAACAGTGGGCTTAACATATTCAGTAAACCATGCTGTAAACAGATGTGCTGTCATTCAGACTTTGTTGTTCTATTTACAGAGCACAGACAGAGTGGATTTAGCATAATTCTTAATGGCACTAAGACTTCTCAGAATGGTCAATGAGCACTGGCTTCAACTTAAATGACCAGCTGCATTAGTCCTTACCAAGAGGGTCAGCCTGTCCTTTGAAACTTTGAAGCCGGGTATTGACTTCTCCTCTCTAGTTATAAACGTCCTAGACGTCATCTTCTTCCAATAGAAGACTGTCTCATCTACATTGAAAATCTGATGTTTAATGTAGCCACCTTCAGCAATGCTCTTAGCTAGATCTTTTGGATAAGTTACTGCAGCATCTCCACTAGCACTTGCTACTTCAGCTTGTACTTTTATCTTATAAAGATGGTTTCTTGCCTTAAACCTCAGGAATCACTCTCTGCCAGCTTTCACCTTTTTTTCTGCAGCTTTTCACTTCTTCAAAACGTTGAAGAGTTGGGGCCTTGCTCTAGATTAGACTTTGGTTTAAGGGAATATTGTGCCTGGTTTGATCGATCCAGAGTACTAAAGTTCCTCCATATCAGCAATACATCTGTTTCACTTTATCATTCATGCCGTCACTGGAGTATCACTTCTAACTTCCTTTAAGAACTTTTTCTTTGCACTCACAACTTGGCACACTGTTTGGTCAAGAGGCCTAGCTTTTGGTCTGTTTCAGCTTTTGACATGTCTTCCTCATTAACATTAATCTAGCTTAATCTAGCTCTTTAAGTGAGAGATGTGTGACTCGTCCTTTAACTCAAACACCTGGAGGTGATTGTAGGGTTATCAACTGCTCTAATTTCAATATTGTTGTGTCTCAGGGAATAGAGAGGTGCAAAGAAAGGGAAAGAGATAAGGGAATGACCAGGCTATGGAGCAATCAGAACAATTATCGATTAAGTTTGCCCTCTTACGTGTCTGCGGTTCGTGGTGCCCCAAACCAATTCCAATACTAATATCAAAGATCAGTTATCAAAGACCACCATAGCAGATATAATAATAATAAAAAGGTTTGAAATATTGAGGAAATTACCACAGTGTGGCACAGAGACACAAAGTAAGCACATGTTGTTAGAAAAATAATACCAAGAAAGGAGGGAGGGCAGGATGGCTGACTAGACGCAGCCAGGTGAAACAGCTCCCACCTAGGGACTGAGACCAATCTCTTCCTAACAGTTCTGCAGAGTGAAGGCACCAAGAGTGGAGAGAAGACATAGAAGCTGAGCTGAAGGGAAAGAAAACTGGAAACCTTGCACGGGGCTCCTGTGCACCGGGACTGGTTCTTGGCTCACAGTGGCTCCAGGGAAATGGATGAGTTGAACTGGCAAAGAGCAACCCACTTTCCTCACAGGGCTCTGGGGCTCCAGCAGGAGGAGATCCCTCAACCATCATGGGCACTTGAGTTGGCAGGGAGAGCTGCTTAGAGAAGTGGTAGGGGCAACAAGCCAGCTGATGTGGAGCCCAGAGGGTTTGATGTGAGAGCATCTATAACGTAGCACAGCCAGGGACAGTCATCCCCCTAGATTTGACTTGCTCCTTTAGGAGACTTCAGCCCTAGAGGAACTGTCAGACCTGAACTCTGCAGGGTAGTCTTGACCATCAGACAGAACCAGGACGACTTGAGCATGCCTTGGTTTGCTGCCCTCTTTCAGGGCCCCAGTCTGGCCATGCCTCCTGGCACAGCAGTCTCGAGTGCCCTGGGGACTCACAGCATAGCTTCTGTGCTGGCGGCCCATGCCTGACTGGTGGAGAGTTCCAATGGGGTGGCCCCTGCAGACACACACCAGCCCTCAGGCTCCGCCACCCACATACTGTAGATTCCCCCAGGCCCAAGCAGCTCCTCACATTGCTTTGCTGGCTCACGTCTGTGCGAGCAGATTTTGCTTTCCTTGCCCTGCCAGCACATGGGAGTACAGACCATCCCACCTCCCCCTACGGACCACCATTGCAGATGGAACATTTGCAGGCACAGAGCCAGCCATGCCTGCCCCTGCCAGCTCCCTGCCCTCGCACTAACACTGAACAGAGAACAGCAGAATTCTCCCCTGCCCTGAGAGATCACTCCTGCTTGCGGGGCACAGAAAAGGCACCTAGACCTGTGCCTGCAGGCACCCTGTCCCCAAGCCAATATCACCTCCAGCAGGACCTTGCACACAGTCACCAGCAGGGGCTCCATCCCCTCCCCAGTTGCACTGCCTTTGCCACTGTGGCAAACATCCACAGGAAGGCAGGCACCCCAATACCCACTAGTACTCTGCCACAGCTGTTGCTACTGCTGCTGTGGGCATTTGCAAAGGAGGATGAATCCCGCTGTCCCCACACTTCAAAATGCTTTGGCTGACACTACTCATTGGAGTGTAGTGACCACTGGTCTTAGGACACCTCAGCCCCTCCAGTGCAGTGGATTCCTAACCTCCAGGAGCTGGAGAACAAAGTCAGGGCCCAATACAAGTCCTCCAAAGTTAGCACACAGTCCAGTAGTTGGGAGCTGACCACTGGCCCCCTAGAATCTTCCAGAAACGAAGCAAGTTGTAGGAATCCACCCTACACCACAATCAAACCCTCAAGGTCATAAAATATAATAAAAGAAAAAGAAAATAATCCAAAGTTCAGCAGTTTCAAAGACTGAGGGAACATCATGCACCCAACACAGCAGCACCCAGATTGACAGGGCAAGTTCTTAGACACTTTCAAAGAGAATTAGACTCCCACACAATAACAGTGGGAGACTTTAACACCCCATTGACAATATTAGACAGATCATCAAGACAGAAAATTCACAAAGATATTCAGACCGGAACTCAGCACTGGATGAGATGGACCTGATAAACATCTACAGAACTCTCCATCTAAAACAACAAAATAAACATTCTTCTCCTTGACACATGACACATACTTTTAACGATCACATAATTGGAAATAAAACACTCCTCAACTAATGCAAAAGAACTGAAATCATAACAATCTCTTGAACCACAGTGCAATCAAATTAGAAATCAAAGATAAGAAATTCACTCAAAACCATACAATTACATGGAAATCGAATAACCTGCTTCTGAATGACTTTTGGGAAAATAGTGAAATTAAGGCATAAATCAAGAAATTTTTGAAAACAGTGAGAACAAAGATAGAACATAGCAGAATCTCTGGGACACAATTAAAGCAGTGTTAAGAGGAAATTTTATAGCACTAAATGCCCACATCAAAATGTAGCAAAGATTTTAAGTTAACAACCTAACATCATAAATAAAACAACTAGAGGAACAAGAGCAAACAAACCCCAAAGCTGGCAAAAGGCAAGAAATAACCAAAATCAGAGCTGAACTGAAGGACATAGACACCCAAAAAACCATTTGAAAGGTCAATTAATCCAGCAGCTGTTTTAAAAAACAAATTAATAAAATAGACTGCTAACTAGACTAATAAAGAAAAGAGAGAAAATTCAAATAAACACAATCAGAAACAACAAGGGGATATTACGACTATCCTCACAGAAATGCAAACCACCATCAGAGAACATTATGAACACCTCTATGGAAATAAACTAGAAAACCTAGAAGAAATGGATAAACTCCTGGACACATACATCCTCCCAACACTGAACCAGCAAGAAACTGAATCTCTGAACAGACCGAAAATGAGCTCTGAAATTGAATCAGTAATAAATAGCCTACCAACCAAAAGAAGCCCAGGACCAGACAGATTCACAACTGAATTCCACTAGATATACAAAGAAGACCTGGTACCATTCCTGCTAAAACTATTTAAAAACACTGAGGAGGAGGAACTCCTCCCTAACTCATTCTATGAGGCGAGCACCATCCTGATACCAAAACCTAGCAGAGGCATAACCTTGATGAACATCAGTGCAAAATCCTCCAAAAAATACTGGTAAACCAAATACAGCAGCACATCAAAAAGCTTATCCTCCATGATCAAGTAAGCTTTATCCTTGGGATGCAAGGTTTTTCAACATACACAGATCAATACACATGATTCATCACATAAATGGAACTAAAGATAGAAACCACATGATTATCTCAATAGATGCAGAAAAGACTTTTGATAAAATTCAACGCCCCTTAGTGTTAAAAACTCTCAGTAAACTAGGTATTAAAGGAGCATACTTCAAAATAATAAGAAACATCTATGAGAAACCCATAGAAACATCATACGGAATGGGCAAAAGCTGGAAGCATTCCCCTTGAAAACGTGCACAAGATGAGGATGTCCTCTCTCATCATTCCTATTCAATATAATATTAGAAGTCCAGCCAGGGCAATCATGCAGAACAAAGAAATAAAGGCCATCTAAATAGGAAGAGAGGAAATTAAACTATCTCTGTTTTCAGACAACATACTCCTACATCTACAAAGCCCCACAGTCTCAGCACAAATACTCCTTAAACTGATAAACAATTTTAGCAAAGTCTCAGGGTACAAAAATCAATGTGCAAAAAGCACTAACATTTCTATACACCAACAACAGTCAAGTGGAGAACCAAATCAGAAACACAATCGCTTTCACGTCTACCACAAAAAAAGAATAAAATATCTAGGAATACAGCTAACCAGGGAAGTGAAGGATCTCTATGAGAACTACAAAACATGTTGAAAGAAATCAGAAATGACACAAACAAATGAAATAATCTTCCATGCTCATGTATAGGAAGAATCAGTATCGTTTAAATGGCCATACTGCCCAAAGCAATTTTTAAATACAATCCTATTTCTATTAAACTACCATTGACATTCTTAAAAGAACCAGAAAGAACTATTTTAACATTTATATGGAACCAAAAAATAGCTCAAATAGCCAGAGCAATCCTAAGCAAAAAGAATAAAGCTGGAGGCATAACGTTACCTGACTTCAAACTACACTACAGGGCTACAGTAACCAAGCAGCATGGTACGGTAGAAAAACACATATATAGACCAATGGAACACAATAGAGGATGCAGAAATAAGGCCACAAACCTACAACTATCTGATCTTCAACAAACCTGATAAAAACAAGCCATTGGGAAAAAATGTCCTATTCAATAAATGGTGCTGGGATAACTGGCTAGCAATATGCAGAAGACTGAAACTAGATCCCGTCCTTAAAAACATATGTAAAAGTCAATCAAAGATGGATTAAAGACTTAAATGTAAAACCCAAAACTATAAAAACCCTGGATGCCAACCTAGACAATACCTTACTGGACATAGGAATGGGCAAAGATTTCATGGCGAAGATGCCAAAAGAATTGCAACAAAAGCAAAAATTGATAAATGGTCCCTAATTAAACTAATTTAAGGCAGCAAAGGAAACTAATCAACAGAGTGAACAGAAAACCTACAGAATGGGAGAAAATTTTACAAACTATGCATCTGACTAAGCATAGTTTTTAACACCTGGCATCTATAAGGAGCTTAAACACATTTACAAGAAAACAAAACAAGAAATCCCATTAAAAAGTGGGCAAAGCACATGAACAGACAGTTCTCAAAGGACAACATAACATGCAGTCAGCAATCATTAAAAACCTCAACTTTGGGAGGTAGAGGCGGGTGGATCACGAAGTCAGGAGTTTGAGATCATCCTGGCCAACATGGTGAAACCCTGTCTCTACCAAAAACACAAAAGTTAGTTGGGTGTGGTGGTGTGCACCTGCAATCCCAGCTAGTCGAGCAGCTGAGGCAGGAGAATCATTTGAAGCCAGAAGGAGGAGATTGCAGTGAGCAGAGATCGCACCACTGCACTCCAGCCTGGCGACAAAGGGAGACTCCATCAAAAGAAAGAAAGAAAGAAAGAAATGCAAATCAAAACTACAATTAGAAACCATCCCACATGAGTCAGAATGGCTATTACTAAAGAGAAAAAAAATAACAGATGCTGACAAGGTCGCAGAGAAAAAAGAATGCTTACACTATTAATTAAAGTGTAAATTAGTTCAGCCATTACGGAAAACAGTGTGGTGATTCTTTTAAGACCTAAAGACAGAAATATTGTTCAACCCAGCAATCCCATTACTGGGTATATACCCAAAGGAATATAAATCATTCTCTTATACAGACACTTGCACACGTATGTTCACTGCAGCACTATTCACAATAGCAAAGACATGAAGTCAACCTAAATGCCCATCAATGGTAGATTGGATAAAGAAAATGTGGTTCATATACACCATAAAACAGAATGAGACCATGTCCTTTACACGAACATGGATAGAGCTGGAGGCCATTATCCTTAGCAAACTAACACAGGGACAGAACACCAAATACCACATGTTTTCACTTATAAGTGGAAGCTAAATGGTGAGAACACATGGACACATAGAAGGGAACAACACATACTGGGTCCTATTGGAGGACCCAGTAGGCCGGAAGGAGAGAGTGGATCAGCAAAAATAATAAATAGGTACTAGGCTTAATTCCTGGGTGATTAAATAATCTGTACAACAAACCCCTGTGGCACAATTTGACCTAGCAAACTTCCACGTGTACATGTACTCCTGAACTTAAAAGTTACATTTAAAAAAGAAGTAATGACACTACACTTGCTTGACAGAAGGTCACCACAAACCTTCAATTTGAAAAAGATAATCCACAAGATCTGCTAATTAATAGAGCAAAGTGCAATAAAACAAGAAATGCCTATATTGGAGGGGAAAAGAAAATTTCATCTTGAAGAAAGAGGTATGTTCCAAAAATGCCAAAGACACTAAGAAAATTATTTTGAATGTTGAGTAAAATGGCCTAAATACATGACACACCAAAGTAAATAGCCATTTCATGAGACAGCAGAACCCAGTTGGAAATACAAAACTTACTCAATAGGACAATAAACACAGTATACATAGAATAATCTTAATAATAAATGATCTTGATATGGTTTACATTTTAGCTTTATACTTATCATCTCTCAAATTGAAAAACATCCTGAGTTACTGAGTAAAAGTTTATTTGTGGAAATATTGTGTTTCTACCCCATCACTTAGTCATGGTGCTAATGGTTGTGCAAAGTAGCCAGAAGCTGGATATACGTTGAAGATTGTCCCAGAGGAATTTTCTGTTGAATTCTATCTATGTAGAATATGAGAGAGGAAGTTGTCAAGGATGATCTAAAAATTTTGAACTGAAGAACTGCAAGGAAGAAGAAGATTGCAGGGGGAATAGATTAGAGGGTGAAAATAAGGAGTTTGATTTTGTATGCTGCAAGTTTGGGTCTCTATTAGGGACCTATGGGAAGAAGTTGAGGATGTATATTCTCAACTTTGTCCATCAAGAGAGATAGATGAAAATAGAAAAGCTCCTCTGTTGTTAGTATATTTGATTCTAAAAATTTATTCCTAATTCTATTTAACAACTACGAATTAACACTGAAATTGAGCTCTGCTCTGGCTCCCAGCTCAAAAAGCTTGTTAGTTAAACAATTGAAAATTGAATCCTTTCAGATGAGCAAGAGAAATAAAGTGCAAATTCAGAGCTACAGAGACTGAGTATGTGTAAGTTGGGGAAGAAAAGGCAAAATTGCCTGGTGGGATCAAATTTGTGTTAACTATCAGTCAGATCAGGGGTCAGCAAAGTATGACTGATGGGCCAAAGCCAGCCTAAGCCTGTTTTCGTACATAAAGTTTTATTGACCAAAATCACGCCAATTTGTTTATACATTATCTATAATGACTTTTGCTACACAATGGCAGAGTTGTTTAGGTGTCCTACAAAGCCTTAAATGTTTACTATCTGACCTGTCATAGAAAAAGTTTACAGACCTCTGAACTATAATCAAAGCACTATGACGTACAGTCAGCCCTCCTTATCAGAAGGTTGTGTATTCACAAATTCAACCAACTGTGGATCAAAAATACTTGGAAAAATGAAGGCATAAAAAAATAATACAACAGGAAAAATAATACAAATTTTAGAAACAATACAACAACTACAATCACACACAGAGACTTAAAGACAGAGACATGTTCTAAGAAATGTGTGCTCAGGTGATTTTGTCACAGTGAAATTATCAGAGAGCATATTAACACAAGCTTACATAGTAGCCCACTACATATCTAGGCCATATGGAATAGCCTATTTCTCACAGGCCACACACCTGTAGAGCATGTTACTGTACTGAATACAATAAGCAATTGTAACACATGGTAAGGATTTGTGTATCTAAACATAGAAAACGAACAGTAAAAATCAGGTATAAAAGATACAGACAGTACACCTCTCTAGAGCACTGATACAGTTTGGATATGTGTCCCCATCTAACTCTCATTGTAATCCCCAGTGCTGGAAATAGGCCTGGTGGGAAGAGTTTGGGTCATGGGGCAGGTCCCTCATGGCTTGGTGCTCTCTTCGCCACAGTGAGTGCGTTCTTGTGAGATCTGGTTGTTTAAAAGTGTGTGCACCCCCCTCTCATTCACTCTGTCTTTTTGTCTCTGTCTCTGTCTCTTTCTCTTGCTGTCTCTTTCTCCTGCTTTTGCCAAGTGACATGCCTGTTCTCCCTTGAAAGCTCCATGCAGATGCCAGCACCATGCTTCCTGTAAAGCCTGCAGAATTGTGGGCCATTTAAACCTCTTTTCTTTATAAATTACTCAGTCTCAGATATTTCCTTATAGCAATGCAAAGACAGCCTAATACAGGCATTTACCACGAATGGAGCATGCAAGCCTAGAAGTTGCTCTGTGTGAGTCAGTGAGTGAGTGGTGAGTGAACGTGAAGGCCTAGGACATTTCTGCACAGTACTATAAACTTTGTAAACACTGTGCACCTAGGCTACATTAAAATCATTTAATATTTTTCTTCAACAATAAATTAAACCTAGTTTACTGTAACTCTTTTATGTTACGAACTTTTTAATTTTTAAGCTTTTTTACTCTTTTGTATCAACACTTAGCTTAAAGCACAAACACATTTTATAGCCATACAAAAAAATATTTTTTCTTCGTTTACTTGTTTTATGATTTTAATATTTTATGTTTTAAATGTTTTTCTTAAAAACTAAGACATCAACAAACGCATTAGCTTAGCCCTGCACAAGGTCAGGATCATCAATATCACTCTCTACCACCTCCACATCTTTTCTCACTGGAAGGTTTTCAGGGACAATAACACCAATGAAACTGTCATCTCCTATGGTAAGAATGCCTTCTTCTGGAATACCTCCTGAAGGACCTGTCTGAGGCTGTTTTACAGTTAACTTTTTTTTTCATTTAAGTAAAAAGAGTACACTCAAAAATAACCATAAAATGTTTAGTACTCTAAACACATAAACCAGTAACATAATCGTTTACTATCATTACTAAGTATTATGTACTTTATATAATCATATGTGTAGGTTTATTTATACCAGCATCACCACCAACATGTGAAAAATGCATATGGCTACAAGGTCACTAGAGAATAGAAAATTTTTAGCTATATTATTATCTTATGGGGCCTACATTATATGTGTGGTCCGTTATTGAGTGAAAAATTTTGTGTAGCACCTGACTGTATTTATACAGTATTTACATTGTATCAGTTATTATAAGTAATCCAGAGATGATTTATGGTATATGGGAGGATGTGCATAGGTTATACACAAATACTATGCCATTTGATAGGAGGGACTTGAGCAAGCTTTATTTTGAACCTCCATTACAATCCAAAAGAAAAAGCATATATAAAACTATTTCTCACTATCACCGTATGAAGATGATCCAATGGCTTCACCAATTTGGTTACTGTGAAAACTGCACCATGAAGAGTTAAGTGATTGCCAGTGATAACATAGGCAAAGCACAATGAAGCTTCAAACTAGGTAGAATAGCTTGAGAGTCCATGCCTTTAATCCCTATTCTATATGCACATTATTCTCTCTCCTTTTACCCAAAAGGAAAATGAGGATCAGGGAGATTAAATATGTTGTTCAGTATTACGTGGGTACCAAGTAGTAAAGCTAGACTTCAAAAGCAAAGATAACATGCCTTCCATTTTCCCACGTAATTATTTCACTATATTAACCCTAAGGAGATAAAGAATTTTGAAGGTTAATGGAAGAACATTATAATCATATATGGGTTAGAAAAACACACAAACCTGCAAGAAAAAGAAGCTAGCTCATTTCAGTCCCAGGAAACAGATGATTTGTCTTATCTTAAAACAATGGCAAGTGGTTTCGGTTGTTAATAATAGCGATGCATACAATAGAGTCTTTAGAGTCTTTAAATAGAGTCTTTTAAAAAACTTTATTTTTTAAAATAAGGCAAATCCACAATCTGAGGAGTATCTCTGACACTGTGGATGAGATCATATCTAGAGTACAATGGTGGCAGGATACTCCTTAACAAAAACAAAGCAAAAACGAGATTTCTTAGAAGTAATGTAGAAGGAGGGATTGGAATTAAGATTCACCTGTGAAACAGAGAGAAGTAGAATGACATAATTTCCAATAAATGATCACAAGAACAGAAGTGACGTAATGGTGTGAGCAAACTGCAAGCTCCATACTGATCAAACCAAGGTATCTGATGTTTTCCTAATGCAGAAAACCAAAATGTCCCAAAACAAGACATGGCAGTGGTAAGAGTTTTCAAATGTTTGACAATCTATTAAAGTCCAAATGCTTCTATAAGTGACTCATTTGAACCTGCCTCCTTCTAGCAACTGTACAGTCAATAAATATTCACCATGTGCCTGGCCTTGTCTTTAAGATGGTTGGTGTGACACACCTCAGCCACTAGGAAAAAAGCTTCAAAAAGGTCAGAGAAAAAGCAAATGTGAAACCATGATAAAATGCTAGCACAGATTATTAAATAGCTGAATAGATAATAACTAAGTTTATTAAATAAGTATATTTGAATAATAAACGCTGCTCACCCAGAGGGAAGTTGCCTGAGCTCCAGATCTTGGCTGAAGTGATTCCTACCCTGTAGAAAATTTATAGTGGAACTTGTGGGCTACCATGCTCAAATCACATGGCACTGCTACTCCTTAGTAGGCACTCCTAGTAACCAGTAGTAGGCACTCCTACTAATAATGGAGACGGTGATATAAAAGACTGCCTAGGAAAGATTATGAGCTTCCTAGGCAGATAGTGAAGGACATTGACAACTTTATAAACTTGGGTAAACCTCTTAACTCCTCTTAGCCTGTTTCCTTATTTTTAATTGAGATAATGATGGGTCCTAAGTAAAAATATTTTACCATGTAATACAAAATCATATTTCCTAGCACAAAAATATGGTTGACATATTTTTGTCAAGAAATTGGATGACATGCATCTGGGGCTCTATAAGAGGAAAATGAAAGGGGATGTCAACTAGATCCTAGCTCACAGTGTCTCATGATCCATTATAATCACCTTTATTTGTGTTATTTAATAATCACCTGTAGACTGTTAATTCTATGCCAGGCTCTGCCTTAGGGACTTTACAGATATTAACTCATTTTGGCCTCATCAATATTTGTTTATGTGTACTACATTTTACATTTTGGCACTTGACAATTGTGAGGACAATTATATGTCAGAGACGAGAAACTACCAGGTAGTTACAAATGCATTAATTCAGCAGTCCCCAAACTTACTGGCACCCGGGATCAATTTCACAAAAGACAACTTTTCCATGCACTGGGACTGAGGGGATGTTTTTGGGAGGTTTCAAGAGCATTACATTCACTGCGAACTTTATTTCTATTATTATTACATTGTAATATATAAAGAAAGAAGAATACGACTTACCTTCATTCAGAATCAGTGGGAGCCTGAGCTTACTTTTCTGCAACTAGATGGTCCCATGTAGAGGTGATGGGAGACAGTGACAATCATCAAGTGTTAGATTCTCATAAGGAGTGTGCGACCCAGATCCCGCACATGTGCGGTTCACAATCGGGTTCACACTCCTATGAGGATCTAATGCTACCTGTGATCTGACAGGAAGCAGAGCTCACGTGGTATTGCCAGTGATGAGGAGCAGCTGTAAATACAGATGAACCTTCCTTTGCTTGCTCGCCACTCACCTCCTGCTGTGTGGCCAGTTCCTAACAGACCAAAGACCAGTACCAGTCCATGGCCCGAGGGTTGGGGACTCCTGCAGTACATTTCTAAATTCAAGTTTTGTGAAAATAGCTTTGGGGTCTATCATAAGGTTCTTGTTCCATAACCATCCCAAAACTAAACAGAGAGGTAGAATTTTTCCCCAACTGAAAATAGACATAATATGTATACTATCAGACTCCATAATCTGATAGATAAGTCTCTGGTGTTAAGGCCAGGACGCTGAATGCTGTATTATCCATTGCATCACAGACTTACATCATGTCTAAGCGAACAAAATCTAGTAGACAGGAACCGTCAATCTGGTATTTTGTTAATGGTCAATTTGAATGATCCCACAGTTAGTCTCATAGGTTGTGGAGAAATAGACCTGGGGAAAATGAATCTGCAGGGTCCCAGAGAGACACACCGTGCAGTATGGCCACAAATTTACTTTGTGACTTTAGTCAGTTATCTCCAAACTTCTCTGTTTCTTCTTTTGTAAAATGAAAGTCATATGCCCAAAGACAATTTCAAGAATACAAACTGGAACAGAATTAAGAAGTCTCCGGCCTGGTGCAGTGGCTCACGCCTGTAATCCCAACACTTTGGGAGACGGAGGCTGGCAGATCACGAGGTCAGGAGATCAAGACCATCCTGGCTAACACGGTGAAACCCTGTCTCTACTAAAAATACAAAAACTTAGCTGGGCTTGGTGGCGGCGCCTGTAGTCCCAGCTACTCGGGAGGCTGAGGCAGGAGAATGGCATGAACACGGGAGGCGGAGCTTGCAGTGAGCTGAGATCGTGCCACTGCACTCCAGCCGGGGCAATGGAGTGAGACTCTGTCTCAAAAAAAAAAAAAAAAAAAAAAAAAGTCTCCAAACCTCTCAGTTTGTGATAAGTCCTGGAGAGATGCTAGACAACCTAGGATTTGCTATGGTGTGGCACAAAACAACTCCCAGATTCAAGTAGCTTGATACAGCAAATGTTTCTTTCTTTTTCATGTCACAATGAACAAATGGCTTTCCTCTTCTTTTTACAACTCAGAGATCTCCTTGCTTCTATCTTGCAACTTGACCATTTTAAAACCTTTGTTTGCTGCTTTGCAGATGACAAAGATTACTGAAAATTTATCCTGGTTCACTTAACTCCTTTAAACTGGAAGACAAACATCCCTTGGATTTATGTCCTGCATTTGTCACGTGACCCCAACATAGCCACAGGGGATGCTTGCAAATAATGATGAACACATGGAATATTTGATTAGCACTCATGATCTCTTCCAGGACAGATGAATGAATATGCTCAAAATAATATCAGTAGCACATGCCAGTTTCAAGACCAGAACTCAGGAATTCTGGCTGCCAGTTCAATGCTCCCTTCAGATAACATGTGGGGTTAATACACTAATATCTCCAAAGGCTTTAAAATTGGCGAAGGAACAATTCTTTCTCATTATAATAGCTTGGATTTCATAGAAATTTCTTAAAGGAAAAAATAAAACTTCTTCAACCAATATAGAAATATGTACCATTAATTAGCTTACTAGCAGGGTTACAAAAATCTGCCTACATTTCACTATTTTACACTATTCCAGAAACTGTATCCCAAAAACTGTTGTACTACGGTTCTTCTTTGAAAAGGTCTTATCAAAGCCCCAATCCAGAGTACACCTACTTGGTATTCCATCCTCTGCAAGTCAGAGTGGTTAGAGTGGAGAATCTCCTTGTGTCAATGAAATAGACTAACAAGTTGAGCCACAGAGTAGGCAGATTCCTCAGAGGTATTTGAAAGGTTTCCAAATCTTTCTAGGCTAAAATGTTGGATTTTTAAGATCCTTTCTTTAAAACCATAATGAAGGAATAAATCCCATTGTGTTTTGGTGGATGGCTGCTTTCCCTCAAGCATTCTTGGCTCCAGCGGTTCACGTTAGAAGCCAGAGGTGCAATTAAGACTACTGCACATTTCAAGAAAATGTGGTTATCCAAAATCTGGGTTATAATAAAATCCTGAGTTGATCCTTTGACTTGGCCAAACATTTGTTATTATTATTATTTTTTGAAGAGTAAAGCTTTTTACATAACTACAATAAAGAATAAGAGAGGACAAGAAATGGGTAGTTGTTTTTCATTTCACCATACTGGTATGTTGGGAAGATCTTTCTGCCTTAAAAAAATAAAAAATAAAAATAGTTTCATTAATCCAGTCAAGAAAATAAGTGGAAAAGTGCATACCTGTGGTGAATGCCATCAACACATTCCATCTCCCACAGTTATCTACTAGTTCATTTTCTGCATTTTTTGACCATTGCAACTCTTGAAGTCAACATGCAAGTGGTTTATGAGAGGCACCTCTGACATTCTAGTAAAAACGCTGGTCACTACCCCCTCATTTCTTTCAAGACAAGGAAATTCAGTATAAAGACTGAGCGTTTCCTGTTCAAGTTTGTTCCTCTATATGCAAAAAGCAATAGTTCTGTTAACCTATCTTCTAATGGATATCCTGAAATCTAAAATACATGTTCACTTTCTAAATAGATTGTTTCTACTTTTAAGCATTGAAAAAAGTACCATTGCGGACTCCGGGCAAAAAGAGTTCCGGTCTGCAGCTCCCAGAGAGACCAACACAGACGACCGGTGATTTCAGCATTTCCAACTGAGGTACCAGGTTCATTTCACTGGGACTGGTTAGGTGGTGGGTGTAACCCATGGAGGGTGAGCATAAGCCGGGTGGGGTGTTGCCTCACAGGGAAAGCACAAGGGATTGGGGAACTCCATCCCCTACCCAAAAGAAGCCTTGAGGGAGGGTGCCAGGAGGAACGGTGCTATCTGGCCCAGATACTATGCTTTTCCCACAGTCTTCGCAATCCACAGACCAGGAGATTCCCTCGGGTCCCACATCACGAGGGCCTTGGGTTTCAAGCACAAAACTAGGCGGCCTTTGGGCAGACACCAAGCTAGCTGCAGGAGGTTTTTTTCATACACCAGTCAAGCCTGGAACACCAGCAAGACAGAAACATCCACTTCCCTAGAAAGGGGGCTGACACCAGGGAGCAACAAATCCCAACCCCAAGGAGCCCAGCAAGCGAAGATCCACTGGCTTGAAATTCTCACTGCCAGCACAGCAGTCTGAAGTCAACCTGGGACACTAGAGCTTAGTGGGGGGGGAGATGGGCCTCTGCCATTACTGAGGCTTGAGTAGGCAGTTTTCCCCTCACAGTTGATACAAAGCCTCAGGGAAGTTTGAACTGGGCGGAGGCCACTGCAGCTTGGGAAAACCACTGTAGCCAGATTGCCTCTAGGCAGGGCATCTCTGAAAGAAAGGCAGCTGCCCCAGTCAGGGGCTTACAGATAAAACTCCCATCTCCCTGGGACAGAGCACCTGGGGGAAGGGGCGGCTCTGGGTGCAGCTTCAGCAGACTTAAACGTTCCTGCCTTCTGGGCTCTGAGGACAGCAGAGGATCTCCCAGAACAGTGCTTGAGCTCTGCTAAAGGACACAGTGCCTCCTCAAGTGGGTCCCTGACCCCCATACCTCCTGACTGGGAGACATCTCCCAGCAGGGGTCAACAGACACCCCATACAGGAGAGCTCTGGTTGGCATCTGATGGGTGCCCATTTGGGACAAACCTTCCAGAGGAAGGAGCAGGCAGCAATCTTTGCTGTTCAGCACCCTCTGCTGGTGATACCCAGGCAAACAGGGTCTGGAGCGGACCTCCAGCAAATTCGAGCACACCTGCAGAAGAGGGCCCTGACTATTAAAAGAAAAACTAACAAACAGAAAGCAATAGCATCAACATCAATAAAAAGGATGACCACGCAAAACTCCATCCAAAGGTCACCAACATCAGAGACTAAAGGTAGATAAATCCACGAAGATGAGGATAAACCAGAACAAAAAGGCTGAAAATTCCAAAAACCAAAATGCCTCTTCTTCTCCAAAAGATCACAACTCCTTGCCAGCAAGGGGACAAAACAGGATGGAGAATGAGTTTGATGAATTGACAGAAGTAGGCTTTAGAAGGTGGGTAATAACAAACTCCTCCGAGCTAAAGATGCATGTTCTAACCCAATGTAAGGAAGCTAAGAACCTTGATAAAAAGTTAGAGGAATTGATAACTAGAATAACCAGTTTAAAGAAGAACTAAAATGACCTGATGAAGCTGAAAACATAGCACGAGAACATCATGAACCATTCACAAGTATCAATAGCCAAATCAGTCAAGTGAAAGAAAGGATATCAGAGATTGAACATTGACTTAATGAAATAAAGCATGAAGACAAGATTAGAGAAGAAAGAATAAAAAGGAATGAACAAAACTTCAAAGAAATCTGGGTCTATGTGAAAAGACCAAACCTGCATTTGATTGGTGTACCTGAAAGTGACAGGGAGAATGGATCCAAGTTGGAAAACACACTTCAGGGTATTATCCAGGAGAACTTTCCCAACCTAGCAAGACAGGCCAACATTCAAATTGAGTAAATACAGAAAACACCACAAAGATACTCCTTGAAAAGAGCAACCCCAAGACACATAATCATAAGACTCACCAAGGTTGACATGAAGGAAGAATGTTAAGGTCAGCCAGAGAAAAAGGTCAGGTTACCCACAAAGGGAAGCCCATCAGACTAACAGCAAGTCTCTCTGCAGAAACCCTACAAGTCAGAAGAGAGTGGGTGCCAATATTTGGCCTTCTTAAAGAAAAGAATTTTCAACCCAGAATTTCATATCCAGCCAAACAAAACTTCATAAGCAAAGGAGAAATAAAATTCTTTACAGACAAGCAAATGCTGAGAGATTTTGTCACCACCAGACCTTCCTTACAAGAGCTCCTGAAGGAAGCACTAAATATGGAAAGGAAAATCCGGTACCAGCCACTGCAAAAACAAACCGAAATGTAAAGACCTTCGACACTATGAGGAAACTGCATCAACTAATGGAGCAAAATAAACAGCTAGCATTATAATGACAGAATAAAATTCACACATAACAATATTAACCTTAAATGTAAACGGGCTAAATGCCCCAACTAAAAGGCACAGATGGACAAATTAAACAGAGACAAGACCCAGCAGTGTCCTGTATTCCAGAGACCCATCTCATGTGCAAAGACACACATGGGTTCAAAATAAAGGGATGGAGGAAGATTTACCAAGCAAATGGAAAGGAAAAAAAAAAAAAAAAAGCATGGGTTGCAATCTCAGTCTCTGATAAAACAGACTTTAAACTAACCAAGATCAAAAAGACAAAGAAGGGCATTGCATAATGGTAAAGGAATTAACGCAACGAGAAGAGCCAACTATCCTAACTACATAAGCACCCAATACAGGAATATCCAGATTCATAAAGCAAGTTCTTAGAGACCTACAAAGAGACTTAGACTCCCACACAATAATAGTGGGAGACTTTAACACCCCACTGTCAATATTAGATCAATGAGGCAGAAAATGAACAGAGATAGTCAGAACTCAGCTCTGGATCAAGCAGATCTAATAGACATCTACAGAACTCTCCACCCCAAATCAACAGAATATACAATCTTCTCAGCACCACATAGCACTTCTTCTAAAATCAACCACACAATTGTAAGTAAAATACTCCTCAGCAATTGCAAAAGAATGGAAATCATAACAAACAGTCTCTCTGATCACAGTGCAATCAAATTAGAACTCAGGATTAAGAAACTCAGTCAAAACTGCACAACTACATGGAAACTGAACATTCTGCTCCTGAATGACTACTAGATAGATAATGAAATTAAGATAGAAACAAATAAGTTCTTTGAAACCAATGAGAAAAAAGACACAATGAACCAAAACCTCTGGGACACAACTAAAGCAATGTTTAGAGGGAAATCTATAGCACTAAATGCCCACAGGAGAAAGCAGGAAAGATCTAAAATCGACACCCTAACATCACAATTAAAAGAACTAGAGAAGTAAGAGCAAACAAATTCAAAAGCTAGCAGAAGACAAGAAATAACTAAGATTGGAGCAGAACTGAAGGAGATAGAGACATGAAAAACCCTTCAAAAAATCAATGAATCCAGGAGCCGATTTTTTGAAAAGATTAACAAAACAGACCACTAGCTAGATTAATAAATAAGAAAAGAGAAGAATCAAATAGACACAATAAAAGGTGATAAAGGGGAGATCACCGCTGATCCCCCTACCATCTGAATAGATGCAGAAAAGGCCTTTGCGATATTGATTATCGCAAACAATACGATAATCGCCTCTATGCAAATAAACTAAAAAGTCTAGAAGAAATGAATACATTCCTGGATACATACACCCTTCCAAGACTAAACAAGGAAGTAGTCAAATACCTGAATAGACCAATTACAAGTTCTGAAATTGAGGCAGTAATTAATAGCCTACCAACCAAAAAAGCCCAGGACCAGATGCATTCACAGCCAAATTCTATCAGAGGTACAAAGAGAAGTTGATACCATTCCTTCTGAAACTATTTCAAACCATAGAAAAAGAGGGAATCCTCCCTAACTCATTTTAGGAGGTAATCATCATCCTCATACCAAAACCTAGCAGAGACACAGCAAAAAAAGAGAGAATTTTAGACCAATATCCCTGATGAACATCGATGCAAAAATCCTCAATAAAATACTGGCAAACCAGATTCAGCAGCACATCAAAAACCTTATCCTCCGTGATCAAGTGGGCTTCATCCCTGGGATGCAAGGCTGGTTCAACATATGCAAATCAATAAATGGAATCCATCACATAAACAGAACCAAAGACAAAACCCACATGATTATCTGAATAGATGCAGAAAAGGCCTTTGACAAAATTCAACAGCCCTTCATGCTAAAAACTCTCAATAAATTAGGTATTGATGGGACGTATCTCAAAATAATAAGAGCTATTTATGACAAACCCACAGCCAATATCATACTGAATGGGCAAAAACTGGAAGCATTCCCTTTGAAAACTGGCACAAGATAGGGATGCCCTCTCTCACCACTACTATTAAACATAGTGTTGGAAGTTCTGGCCAAGGCGATCAGGCAGGAGAAAGAAATAAAGCGTATTCAAATAGGAAGAGAGGAAGTCAAATTGTCTCTGTTAGCAGATGACACGATTGTATATTTAGAATAACCCATCGTCTCAGTCCAAAGTCTCCTTAAGCAAATAAACAACTTCAGCAAAGTCTCAGGATACAAAATCCAGGTGCAAAAATCACAGTCATTCCTATACACCAATAATAGACAAACAGAGAGACAAATCATGAGTGAACTCCCATTCACAACTGCTACAAAGAGAATAAAATACCTAGGAATCCTATTTACAAGGGATGTGAAGGACCTCTTCAAGGAGAACTACAAACCACTGCTCAAAGAAATAAGAGAGCACAAAAACAAATGGAGAAACATTCCATGCTCATGTATAGGAAGAATCAATATTGTGAAAACGGCCATACTCTCCAAACTAATTCATAGATTCAATGCTATTCCCATCAAGCTATCATTGGCTTTCTTCACAGAATTAGAAAAAACTACTTTAAATTTCATATAGAGCCAAAAAGAGCCTGCCTAGCCAAGAAAATCCTAAGCAAAAAGGACAAAGTTGGAGGCTAAAGATTTAAATGTAAGACCTAAAACCATAAAAACCCTAGAAGAAAATCTAGGCAATACTATTCAGGACATAGGCATGGGCAAAGGCTTCATGATTAAAACACCAAAAGTAACTGCAACAAAAGTGAAAATTGACAAATGGGGTCTAATTAAACTAAAGAGCTACTGCACAGCAAAAGAAACTATCATCAGAGTGAACAGGCAACCTACAGAACGGGAGAAAAGTTTTGCAATCTATCTATCTGACCAAGGGCTAATATCCAGAATCTACAAGGAACTTCAACAACTTTACAAGAAAACAATAAACAACCCCATTAAAAGGTGGGTAAAAGACATGAACAGACACTTTTCAAAAGAAGGCATTTATGCAGCCAACAAACATAAGAAAAAAAGCTCATCATCACTGGTCATTAGAGTAATGCAAATCAAAACCACAGTGAGATACCATCTCATGCCAGTTAGAATGGTGATCATTAAAAGGGCAGGGAACAACAGATGCTGAAGAGGATGTGGAAAAATAGGAACCCTTTTGCACTGTTGGTGGAAGTGTCAATTAGCTCAGCCATTATGGAAGACAGTGTGGTGATTCCTCAAGGATCTAGAAGTAGAAATACCATTTGACCTATCAATCCTATTACTGGGTATATATGTCCAAAGGATTATAAATCTTTCCACTATAAAGACACATGCACACATACATTTATTGCAGCACTATTTCAAGCAAAGACTTGGAACCAACCCAAATGTCCATCCATGATAGACTGTATAAAGAAAATGTGGCACATATATACCATGGAATACTATGCAGCCATAAAAAGAATGAGTTCATGTCCTTCGCAGGGACATGGATGAAGTTGGAAACCATTATTCTCAGCAAACTAACACAGGAACAGGAAACCAAATGCCACACGTTCTCACTCATAATTGGGAGTTGAACAGTGAGAACATATGGGCACAGGGAGGGAAACATCACCCACCAGGGCCTATTGGGGCATGGGGTACAAGGGGAGGGATAATATTAGGAGAAATACCTAACGTAGATGATGGGTTGATGAGTGCAGCAAACCACCATGGTACATGTATACCTACGTAACAAACCTCTACATTCTGCACATGTATCCCAGAACTTAAAGTATACTTTTAAAAAAGAGAAAAAGAAAACAGTACCACCACTTATTTTTGCTAATCTGAGATAATTCTGTGTCAATAAAATTGGGATTTGCTGGTAATAAAAATTCGAACTGATAAAGTTTGATCACATTTTATTTTATTTGCTTACTTACATTTCAATATCACATGGCCAAATATAATTTCTTATTTATCTTTGAATTTTGTGTCCCTAGCACCCTGGGATCAGTTTTGAGAAAATATACTTTAATAGATTAATAGACAGTTCCTGGTCTATAGAGAAAATAATGTGTGTTCATTCAGAAGTAGTAGTGTAATAGTGAATGACCATGTCTACCAATATAACTAGTTCTACTTCCTTCATGATAAATTTAAATTTCCAAGGTAAAAAAATAATTTTTAATTACTAGAGCTATAAAGCACGTATAATTGTATAGCCTATATATAAACATACAGCCTATGCTAACCAAACTAAATGTTTTTAATTTGTAAATAACCAATAGAATGTTAAAGGTAGAAAGAACCATTGAGAGCTTCTAGTTCTTTCCATTTAATGAAAGGTAAGCCCAGAAAGGAAAAGATCCCAAAGGCACACAATGAATTCATAGCAGAATCTAAATCCAAACTTGGGTAGTATGAATACAACGTCAGTGCTTTGTTTTTCATTTTATTTATTTAAATATGATAAAATATGTGAAGAATTTATTCATATGTATACCAGATGTCATTAATTTTAATTTATGTGACCACATAAGGTATTAATAAACAACTCTCAACAAAAATATTTGAAGGGGTCATCAATCTTATTTAAATCTTGGATAATAATACTTGGAGAATTCAATTTTTTAAATTGTGGATATAAAATATTTGCTATGTTAGAAACAAAATTGGAAGACACTTATTCAAGAGGTGATCTGCTCTTGTTTTCAGAGTGGTAAATGTTAAATTCTACATTTTTGAAGAAATTTATTTATCAGTTTTAAATTCTACAGACATATTTACAAACAGAATATTCACATATTTATTAATATTTTTGTTTCATGCTGAGAATATAGAAGAGCATTATGATAATATCCTTAACTTGATACATCTAATTTTTATACATGTGCCCTATGTTTATAACTGCAATATTTTTGGCATAATCTTAAACAGATGGTGGGGTATTTAATGATGCCTCTGGGTAAAAATCAATAATATCTGAAGCCAGGCTTTATGAATTCATAGAAAGAGAAATGTACATCTTCTATCACTTCGAACACTACTTTTGAGTTTGTTTTCTATTTATCTTTATTACCCAACAAGGAATTTTTTAAAATAAGGATTAATAAAGGATTTTGTTTAGGATCAAAAAAACATTTGGAATACAAAAGGAACTTACGTCTGAGATTTCTCTTTAAGGACTTCAGACCACAGTTTTCTTTGTTTAGGGTGTATAATATATTTATAGCTTTATGCCGCTCCTTCTACCTTTGCATATAAATTCTATGCATGATTTTCAACTCATATCCAGTGATATGATGCTGCTACGGTTTTTAAGTAATAAAGGACTTGCGACTCAGGAAAATCATTTCATTTGAACACGACCTAAGACCATGTAATACTGAAAGAAAGCCTTTTACAAAAACAAATGAATTAAAATATATCTGGAATTCACCAGAATAGCTGCTTATTTTAAAATCAAATTAACAATATGCAGTTAAATATTAAAAAGTTGTTGTATTTATATAATTAAATATATCTTATTATTGCTTTGGATGCATAGAGTGATTTTCATTTTGCCATTTAAGAATACAAGATAATAGTTTTTAAAAAACATAATACGAGACAGTTCGATGTATAAAAATCTCCTTGCAATGTGATTATAAAATCTTCTAAAATTACCTTTGAGTAGATGTTTTCTTTCAGTGAAGAAAACATTACACTCGTCCACACAAAAGGATTATTTTCTAACTTGGGAAACCCACATGTTTCATGAAAGTCTCTAGCCCGTCTCAAGGTTTAATTGAAACCAAATGAAGTCTAGTAAAACTAATCAAAACCAAACAAGCCTTGGGCTACGTGAAGAACTTACTGCTGGCAGGTTTCACCTCGAGTTATGGCTCATGAAGATTTGGTTAGAATACTCCAAAATCAAATTTAAAATGTTGCCATGCCTTGTGAACTAGACATAAAATTTCTCCCAGAAGTTCTATGAATAGTTAAATTACAAATGCCACCTTATTACCTCAGAGTTATACTATGACCAGTAAGAAAGGCAAACGATGTTAAATTAATTAATAGAAAGTAGTGGATAATAAAGAATGAAGTTTTCCAGGTAATCAAATCTATATGTTACACTAACATCACTCATTAAACAGAAATTTCAAGAAATCTCAAAAATCTCAATGCATAACTTGCAGAAATTATGTCACAAGAGCTGAAATCTCAAAAGTAATGCATGGGTGGGACAGAAATCAGTAAAAATCAGGAGAAAAAGACAAACTAGGGTTACTCGGGGGAGTACCAGATCTGAAGCTGAACAGGGCCATGTGACTCTCAGTGTCTTGCAGTTGAGTTTTGCTACTACTAAAGGAGAGTAGTGTTTCTAACTCTTACCGTATACTTCTCTCAGGTGTAGTCATGTAAAGAGTGATGCAAACGGAAGTTATCATGAAAGCATAAAGCAGATACCAGAAAGTATCTGTGAACTAAGGAACAGAGAAGATGATCACTCCCAAATTACTGGTTCATTAATTACATTTTCCTCTTTGTGTTTGAAGGCATACAAAGAACTGATAGAGAAGCAGTGATTTTAGCTTTGATAAATAAAAATACAAGTATTTTGATGCATTGTGCTGCATGTTAAATAAGAAATTTATTATCCTCTGAGTAATGCATGTCTTAAGCGAATACCTATGCAATGTTTCAACAGAATAGTAAGTAATATGACCATTTGCTGAATAGAATACAAATGTTACATATAAAAGTGATTTAAGAGACTTGGTGTTGCAATATGGAATAGGTCCAAGAACCATTTTTCATTCCATGCACTTGGGCTCCTGCCAGGTTACTTTAAAAATTATGGAGTGTTAAAAAAACAAATTGACATAAAATAAAACAGGACTGTCCTAAGGGAAAATAATAAAATTTTCCTTTCAAGCAGTTAGACAGATAATCTACATTTTTGACAGGGAAGGAACAAAGAAATATGATTGAGACATATAGTAAAGTTTATTACCAATAATTTGATATGCTTACCCAAGCTTTCTGTTTAACTGAGGACGTTCTATGCTACTGTTACTTTTATTTATAATTTTAAACTGATGACAATCTAAATAATTTAATAATACATTTTATCACTTTCTTTATATTAGTATAATGCACTAATAGTTATACTATTAAGTTAGTAATTTAGTTTTGGGTAACTTAGAATATGGCCTTTAGCTAAATGCCATTGTATGCGCCTCACAGTCAGACAGATTTGCACTAGTTACTTTCCAATTGCTAATGCCTTACATAAATTTAAAATTGCTAAACAGTCACTCTAATTATGTACTCAAACTCAACCGCATTTGTCCATAATAAGTTCTCTAGCATTGTGGTATGCATTGAATAAGAAAAAAACAGAAAAAGATTTCTCCAAATAGTTCACTGGAAAGAGTACACAAAAAACTCATAAAATGTACTCTTTTGGGTGTAAGCAGAATACTTACTTATTAACAGCCTTCATTTGATCTTAAATGAATAGATTTCAAAGCTAATGTGTTTTCTGAATTCATTGTCATTGGTGAGATTAGGCCTATCTCCCGGTGTGTACAGGGACTAAGGAAAATGGTGATGTGTTGTATCCTCGTTACTCCAACAACTTCTGTTAAAGTGAAATTACACTGAAAAGAGAGTATCAGGAGCTTCTCCCAATGGTAGGCTAGGTATTCAGATCAGTCCTCCTGCTAAGAACAACTAAAAATAGCTTGATAAACTATTAAAAAGAATTTTTTTTTTTTTTTTTTGAGACGGAGTCTCGCTCTGTGGCCCAGGCTGGAGTGCGGTGGCCAGATCTCAGCTCACTGCAAGCTCCGCCTCCCGGGTTTACCCCATTCTCCTGCCTCAGCCTCCCCAGTAGCTGGGACTACAGGCGCCCGCCATCTCGCCCGGCTAGTTTTTTGTATTTTTTAGTAGAGACGGGGTTTCACCGTGTTAGCCAGGATGGTCTTGATCACCTGACCTCATGATCCGCCCGTCTCGGCCTCCCAAAGTGCTGGGATTACAGGCTTGAGCCACCGCGCCCGGCCTTAAAAAGAATTATTTTTTAATGTATCAAATAACTTATAAATTCAAGATGAAATATGGGATGAGATCCAGGAAAGGATGAGAACTCGTAAAACCACACCCAGTACTTAAGGCTACTTTTGCATTGAGGCTTCTTATCAATATAAATAAAGAGCTGAGCAACTAGTAGTGAAAATGCTTTGCAGGGGTCAAAATACAAACTGAGGTGTCCAAAATCCTCAAAGACTGGCTCTATTGGGCTTAGAAGCACTCCTAAAGCATACAAGGATTACAACTCCAAAGGATTGCTTCCTAAGAGGACAAATGAACCAGAAATAAACCACCCAATGTGCATACTTACAGCTCAGGTTTGCATTATAAAGGCCTAGAAAATGTTAAGCCTTGAAATGAGATTACAGGCATCTAGGTTTTCTAGCACCTCTAAACACGTAGCAAAAGCAAACCAAAATCCTCTGTGTAGAAACATAATATTATACTGGGCCTCAATACTTTTCTAAAATGTTTTTTCTAATACAAAATGTCTAGCCCACAGTCAAAGATAACTAGGTACTCAAGAGAAAGGCACCATTTATAAAACCCAACAGAAACGTATACAAACACTTTACATATTGGAATTATCATATAATAATTGTAAAATAATCATTCTCAGAATTTAAAAGAAAATAAAAGCCAAGCTGGAAAAATATAACAGAGTATTTTCAAATGGCATAGCATATTTGAAAAAGAACCAAATAGAATGTATAGAACTGAGAAGTATGGTAACCAAAATAAGAAACTAGATGGATTTGAGAACAAATTAGATCCAATTGAAGAAACCTAGTGAAATGCGAATAGTTAAGAAAAAAACCATCAAGAACATCAAGAATAAAGCTCAGAAAGACAAAACTATAAAACTATTGGGGAGAGGATCTGATACATTAAGGATACAATAATAAAATCTAGCATATATTTTATTGGAGTTTTCAGAAAGAGAGAGAAAGAACAATGTATAAGCAATATTTAAGTAGACAGTGACTGAGAATTCTCCAGAATTAAAAAATATATCAATCCACAAATTTAAATACCTAATGAAACCCAAGCAAATAAAAAGCTGACAAATCATAGTGAAATTCAGTAAACTACAAAGAGGAAATCTTAAAGATATATCTATTTATATGATATGTTTCTATTTATGTATATAAATAGATATATCTATTTATAAATTATATACACATGGTGAGAGGAAAGAGAGGCATAAATAAAAGACAAATTGCTTTCCAAAGATTAATGTCTGACTTATTTACTGGAATCCAGAAGACATTTGGAAGGGTTTTTTCAATGTACTAAAACAAAAAAAAATTTCAATTGAGGATTTTATAAAATATCTAATGAAAAAGTCAAGAATGAAGGTGCAAGAGACACTTTCAAAGAAACAAAAACCAAGAGACTTTACAACCATCAAGCCTCTATTAAAGGAAATTCTGAATGACAGACTTCAAGCATAAGAAAAATACGGCTGACTCTTGAACAGCAGAAGTTTGAACTGTGCGGTCCACTTACAGGCAGATTTTTCGCAACAAACACAGTTGTTCCTCTTATTGATATTCCAGGGTTCCTCAGCTACAGGATTTGATTATTCTGGGATTTGGGTATCCACGTGGGGGAGAGAGGAGTGGTGTTCCTGGAACCAGTGCCCCACCAGTACCAAGGATGAATGTAATCCCGAAGCCCAAACAGAAGCTCAAGAGAGGCAAAGAGAAAGGGAGCACAAGAAAAGGGATGAAGGTGAGAATTTTATAAAAACTACCCATCAGGACTATGTTCTTTACCTAGGTGAGGAAGTAATCTGTCCACCAAACCCCAGCGACACACAGTCTACCCATGTGACTAATCTGCATAGGCACTCCCTGAATCTAAAATAAAACTTCAAAAGGAAAAACAAAGAAAAAGAAAATAAAGGGGGATGGAAATGTGGATAAATGTGATTAAACATTGACCTTGTAAAACAATAATAAAGGTGTTTTATGTAATTTATAAAAAAAAAATACGATATTTGTCTCAGGTTCTTGCTTTCAAGATGACATAGAAAAGAAGGAACCATGTCATGCCAAAAAGAGGCACAGCCACATGCAGCCTATTTGTTGCAGACGCTGCGCAATGTATACCCAAGGACAAGGCTACTAAGAAGTTCGTCATTCAAAACAGTAGAGGCTGCAGCTATCAGACGTTTCCAAAGGGAGTGTCTTCAACTCCTGTGTGCTTCCCAAGGTATATATGAAGCTACGTTAATGCCTGAGTTGTGCCGTTCATAGCAGGTTAGTTGGGAATGGATCTCATGAAGTACTGAACACACCCACCGTGATTTAGACCTCCTGGTGCTGCCCCATGACCTCCAGCAAAACCCA
This sequence comes from Piliocolobus tephrosceles, assembly GCF_002776525.5. NCBI lineage: Eukaryota > Metazoa > Chordata > Mammalia > Primates > Cercopithecidae > Piliocolobus > Piliocolobus tephrosceles. The sequence continues at coordinate 62,982,865 of NC_045452.1, forward strand.
TGTAAGAAGCTGAATCCTTAAGGATTGAAGAAAAACTGTCCTCTGGAAAAAAATAAAATGGAAATTATAGTTTATATATAATTTACATATATATGTATATTTATAATTTATATATATACATATATAATATACATATGTATGAAATGAAATATTTCCATTTCACACTATATAGATGAATTCCAGACTGATTATGTATGTAAATTTAAAAGGAAGAACAATAAATGTTCTGAAAGATATAGAAGAGTATCAAAAGGACCTCAGAGTAAGAAAAGACCTCAGCAGGTGTGGCGGCTCATGCCTGTGATCCCAGCGTTTTGGAAGGCTAAGGCAGGTGGATTCCTTGAGGTCAGGAGTTCGAGATCAGCCTGGCCAACATGGTGAAAACTCATCTCTACAAAAAACACAAAAATTAGCCAGGAGTGGTAGCGGGCGCCTGTAATCCCAGCTACTTCAATAGCTGAGACAGGAGAATCACTTGAACTTGGGAGGTGGAGGGTTGCACTGAGCCAGGATCCTGCCACTTGCACTCCAGCCTGGGGGCGAGAGAGTGAGACTCGCCTGAAAAAAAAAAAAAAAAAAAGAAAACCAAGAAAGAAAGAAAGAAAAAACTTCTTAAACATTACCAGAAAAACTAAACTAACCATTAATTTAAAAATTGAGCGACTTCATTACATTAAAATTAAGTAACATTTTCCAGAAGGCGTCCTTAACAAATGAGAAGTCAAGCCTGCTGTCAGGGACAAGATATTTGTAACTCGAATAACCAACAAAGGCTTACATCAGGAATATATAGTGAGCATCTATGAATCAATAAGGTCAGGCAACTTGATTTTGTAAAAAGGGAGAGGGGACTTGAACAGGCATTTTACAAACTGGATATCCAAATAGCCAATAAGCATACTAAAAGAAAGATACTCAACTTCACTCATAATGGGGAAAATTCTAGTTAAAAAAAGCAATGAGCTACTACACTCACCAATATATTTGGCTCATGTTGAAAAACCAATCAATAAAATTTGGCATGTAAACATTTTAAAGGGAAGAGATATTATTGAAATTCGACATCCATTTATGATTTTTTAAAAACTCAACAAATTAGAAACAAACAGCCACATTCTTCCATCCAACAAAGGGTAGCTACAAAAGGAATTTTCTGCAATTACTTAATGCTAAATCTGCAATAGTAAGACATTAAGACAAGACAAAGACATTCATACCATCACTTCTAGTCAACATGTCAGTATTGATAGCTGTCAATATTTGCAGATGATGTAGCTTTTTGAAATAGAAAATAGAAATAATCTACAAATTGATGGAATTAATAAGAGTTTAGCAAGGCCTTTTTTTTTTATAAAACCAGTATACCATAATCAATTTTATTTTTAAACATCAGTAACAAAATATAAGGTACAACTTATCACAGTGTAAAAAAAATTAGGCAATAAGAAGAAAATCAAAGAAAAGATATGCACTAATTCTATTGGATAAAGTTTATGGGGAGAAATTAATGATGTAAGTGGAGATATACATCATGTTTATGAATTACAGACAATATAGATAATCAGTCCTTCACAAATTGATCTACAGACTCAATGCAATACCAACCAACATCACAACAGAATTTTTGACTATACAGCTGATTCTAAAATGGAAATGAAATTGAAAGAGCCATGAATAGCTAAGCACGCTTGCATGCAAATAAAAATGGGAGGGCTAGCTCAACTGATATCAAAACTTACAATAAAATATATTAATATTAAGATACTGCAGTATTAGCACAGGGAACAGGACAAAGACCAAGAGAAAGCAATAAAGATCCTGGGGAACAAACTGATACATATATCGACTTTTTATTTAGGTGTCTGCATAATAAGAAAATAACCGCCTTCTCAGGGTACACTGTTGGCACAATTTTTAGAGCTTACGCTAATATTTGGGGAATTTTTTTGTGTCTTGATGAAAATGGTCTTTATAGACTCTCCTTAGCAAATGCCTATATTACAATTATGCTCCTTCTCCTAAAACAGCTCTTTTGCTGTGCTGTTAAAATCAGGTAAATACTCTAAGTTATAATAGCACTGTCAATAAAAATCAGGTATGTAATTTTGAAAGGGTAGAAAGTTTAGAAAGTCATGATGATGCCATCTGGTATAGATTATTGCTATAGAAGTATTTATCGCTACAAAGATATTTTATAGGTGCAGCCTAAAAAATGTTCAATAAATAAAAAACTATTTCAAAATGATTTTATTTTTTACCCACTACCTAGATTCTTACCAAAGGAAGAGCAGCATTAAAAATTAGATGCAGTACCCCTCTTTCCAACATGTAATTGGAAAGCAGACTGAAATAATGCCTCAAGGTTAACCTTCAAAAAACCTATTTTAATGCTTTCTTTATAAAATTTTGTAATACGTTTCCTTCAAATTACTATTAGTATCATTAGTTCTTATTAAAAATGTAATATACTGAGTGTTAAAGTGAATACAAGATATTAAAAACAGATAAATTTTTTAAAATTGTATTTTCATCATATTGACATTAATTTCCACATTTGGTGACTCAGAAACTAGTACTGTAGTTTTGAATGGAATATATGTAGTATATAATATACACTTTTGTTTCAATTTAGTCTTTTCCACTAGATTTTCATCATATTAAAATGTTAAAAACTTGGTAAATTTTTTAAACTTAGAGAAAACTTAAAGAAACAGACTTTTTATACATTCAGGCAGAATGTGGACTTTGACTTTACAATATAAACGGCTCAATTTTTTTAATTCATTAGATATGATCCACTTTTATCTTTTCTGAAAACAAAATACCCAGTGAACTTATCAGTTATTAAATAATTTTAATTATTTATACACTTAACTATTAATTAAGTATATTAAAACCATATGAGCCAATAATTCTACTGAAAACTCTTGAAAATTTCTAAGTCACAATGAATATTTCTAAGTCGGATATTGTTAAGGAGTTGTTGATGTTAGAAGTGGTCACTGCAAATATATGCCCTACTTTTAGGAAAGAAATACTGTTAGAGCTCTCTTCACGTTACAGAATTAGCACAGAAATCTGCTTCCAATTAAAGAAACTGTGGGAGAACCCAGCTGTATTTAAAATTTGGCAAACGTATTAAACTGTGCTCCAAATGCTTTGGTTTCAGCAAAGCCTATAAAGTATTTTTTCATGTCTTTTCCTCCTTAACTTTAAAACACATGTCCAGAGAATGGATCTGTCAGCCTCTCCTTCCAGCTACAATGATTAGAAAAAATTTCAATATTCAATGCCTGTAGTATTTTCTCTCTCTAACACACACAAAGGGTGGAAAAGAATATTCATGAGGTCACCTGTGTAAACCAAAGGATTTATATCTTGGTTGTCAGAGTGTTTACAAAATGATTCACTTTTACATAGAACCAAGAAGCTAAGTTTTGCCAACAGCTGATGGTACTCAAATTAGGAGTGGTTTGGATTTAATCTGAAAAATAAAATCCAAGCAAACAAGAAGATTGTTTCAGGATAGTTTTAAAGTCCCCACAACTAATTTTATGACCCATGCAATAACATTTTGAAAACTATGGTTCTACATCAATTTGGTTATGGAGAAAATGTTTTCTAGGGATACTAATTCAAATATACAAATTAGAAGAGTTTTTGAAATTAGAATGAGCAGAATGAAAATAGTATGGAAAAACCACTAAAAGTAATCTGGAGGATTCTTTAAAAAATCATAGAGATCTATCTTCAGAACTTACATCATCCATTTCTCCTTTAAAAGTAGAAGAAATCAGCATGTTTCTCTTTCATTAGCTCACTCAGCATCAATTCTTCCATGTTCAAGCTTTAGTAATAGAAAGTTCTAGAAAAGCAAGAGTTTTTAAAGTGCAAGTAGATGTCACACCTTTAAGGTCATATTAGCTTTAAAAGACCATCCATAAGCAGAAGCAATATCTTTTCTTCCTTGGAACAGATGGAGCACAAAGTAATACAATTAGAAATTACTAACACATCTATAGAACTTACTGTATGTCAAGCACTATTCAAAATATTTTATATACATAAACATATTTAATCCTTCCAACAATCCTATGAAGTAGATACTGCTGTTATATTACCAGTATTCTACACACAGAGACAAATAACGGTCAGACACAGACAAATTTAGTAGAATGTGAAACCAAGTGCAGCGACTGCATTGTACAACTGGAATTCAAACCCAGGCACAAGTTCTTGAGCCTTTAAACACTATATTATGATATAAGGAAGCATGACAAAATCAGGCATAAATAGATTGTTATTATTAAGCTCTTGGACCTCCAGGATATGATTTAATCTATTGGAATTTCAGTTTTTTCATGTGAAAATACCAAGTATGGCATAGAATTATTTATATTTTAAAGAATGTGAATTCCCAAAATATATTGAATACATAGTACATATCAGTTCCTACCAATACAAATTTTTCACATGCCTATTATTCACAGCTCAGTCATAAAACAATGCAGGATTCCTGGTTTAACCTGGAGTAGTAAACATGTTTTTTCTTTTCTTTCTTTCTTTTTTTTTTTTTTTTTTACCTCCTTTCCCTTTAAAAATTCTACTAAAATGTCTGTCAAAGGGTTTTAAAAAAAAGAGTGAGGGTCCCGTGGAGGACAAGAAAATACCAAAGAAGGCAACAAATAGGAAATTTTAATAAAATAATGAAGCTGAAAAGAAGGTAGCCAAGTGGTGAAAGGCAACATATAGAAGAAACCTGAAATCTAAACATCCAAAAGCATAAAGAAAGCCAAAGGAAATCATCATAAACTACGTGCCCAAAAAAGGCTCAAAAATATGAGACAGGGTGAACCCTGAAAACAGAGAACAAATATGTGAAATAGAAAATAGGGAAACTAGTTGAAAATCTGTGCAAAAAGCAACTAGATTCTTTGGTGATCAGCTCTCACTAGTCTCTTCTTTTTCAAAAATGGAGGACTGCTCAATGGCAGGGCTGAAGTAAAAGGACACCAGACTCAGAAACAGTGCACAGAGAGGAAGCCTTGGGTGCCATCTGAAAACAGAGAAATTAAATACAACCTTATGCTGATTGGTGAACCTCCACAACACCAAACTCGCTTATTACTAGGCTCTGAGAAAAGTGGTAGCCATGCTTATTATACCAGAAAATAAAATAAAATAAAATAAAATAAAGAATCATCTGTTCCAACATGGACCTTCAAGGAATGTTATGTAGTTTCTGATAGTTAAATTCCAACAAAACCAATGCACCCCTGGCCAATTATTCTAAAGTAAAGATCTTAACTTAGTATTTTCAGCTGAAAAGCTGGAAAAAGCTGGTAACTATGCCATGGTAAGCATCCAGTAAAAGTTAAAAGGAAAATTGTATGATTATTGACTGCATAACTTTAGGTTACTGCTGTCTAATAGAATCTTACATCAATATAGGAAAAGATGGAATTTTTTTTACATCTGTGCTGTTTGATACTATTGAGCAGTTGAACTGTGGCTACTGAAACCGAGGTTCTGAATATCAAACTTCGTTTAATTTTCATAGTTTACATCTAAGTAACTGTCTGGACCAAGGGAGGGAGGGAACAAAAGTACAAAGGGACTAAAATGGCGCATTTCCGGGTTCTTCATTGTCAACTTTCCCACGCCAGGGAAAGACACACGTCGACTGCGCAGGCGTAGTCTGACATCTGACGAAGAAAATGGAAACCTACCTAGCCTCGCCTACCGCCCCGCCCCTGATTCGCCTATGTCCCGCCCCCGACCCGCCTATGTCCTGCCCACTGCCCGCCCACTCCCGGGCCCAGGACATAAAAGCCGCTCCCAGCGGGCGCCGGGCGCGAACTTCTTTGGCTGCTGCTCGTGTGCGGGCCTAGGAACCCCAGAACGCCAGAGTGATTTCGTCGGCCTCCACCGCGGGAGACTGGTGAACCTCGCCCCTCCTTTGGTAAAGTTTTCTTTTACCCTGCTTACTTGCCTGTTCTCTGGCACTTACTCTGGTGGTCGTCTGGAGCAAATCAGTAACCACAACTAGTTACTGCTTGCCATATTAGAAAGCACAGTTCTAGTCAAGGATATTGGAAAAAGTCAAAAGGGCAGTGCTTCTTGGCTGCTTGTTGCCACTTTAAAGGAGGTCTCAAAGAAATACATTTCTCAAGACTTACTTCATTTGAAAGGAGAGACAAAAGAGAATACAACTTTGCTTAAAAGTATGTCTTTCATCTTGTTACCATCAATTTATATTGGCTGAAGACAACTTCATTTGGGGCCTCTCTTAGAAAACTAGCCAGCTTCTGTATCTCAAACAGCAAAAGATGAGGTGGGACTCCCAAGCCTCTCTCAGTCACATTGCAATTTGTTCTCACAAGGAAAGATCAATTAAAAAGACTGTTCTGTGTTTCAGGTGGTTTCAGAGTGTAGCTTTCATTAAGTTGATCTTTTGAGTGTGTTACACACATATCTTTTGTCATTTTTATTTCATTTTTAGTTTTTCCTCTCTAGATGATTTTGTTTTGATGGTTTCTGTTGAAATATATTCTATTTTATGATTTTCTCCATTTGCTATTAGAACTATTTATTGATTTTTAATTTCAGTATTGCATTTTTTCAGCTCTTGAATGTCCATCCGAATCTTTTCACAGACAGAAATTTTTTCTTTTTCTCTTTTTTCTTTTCTTTTCTTTCTTTCTTTACTTACTTATTTTTATTTATTTTATTTTTTTTTTGAGACGGAGTCTCACCCTGTCACCCAGGCTGGAGTGCAGTGGTGCAATCTCAGCTCACTGCAGCCTCTACCTTCTGGGTTCAAGTAATTCTCATGCCTCAGCCTCCTGAGTACCTGGGATTACAGGTGCGCACCACCATGCCTGACTAATTTTTTGTGTTTTTAGTAGAGATAGGGTTTCTCCATCATATACAGCATCTGTATATTAAAAGTCGACCTCCTTCATTTATTTTCCACCCTTTCCTCAATTTTTATTAACATTTTATGTATTTATTTATTTATTTTGAGATGGGGTATTGCTCTGTTGCCCAGGCTGGTCTGAACGCCAAGGCTTAAGTGATCCTCCCTCCTCAGCCTCCTGAGTAGTTGGGACTACAGGCATGCGTCACCATGCCTGGCTAATTTTTTAAAAAAATTTTTGTAGAGATGGGGTCTCCATGTGTTGCCCAGGCTGATCTCAAACTCCTGGGCTCAAGCCATCCTCCTGCCTTGGCCTCACTCAAATCTCATCTTGAATTCCCACATTGTATGAGGGACTCAGTGGGAGGCAATTGAATCATGGGGGCAGATTTTTCCCATGCCTTTTTAATGATCATGAATAAGTCTCATGAGATCTGATGGTTTTAAAATGGAGAGTTTCTTTGGGAGGCCAAGGAAGGTGGATCATGACGTCAGGAGATTGAGATCATCCTGACTAACACAGTGAAACCCCACCTCAACTAAAAATACAAAAAATTAGTCATGCGTGGTGGCTGGTGCCTGTAGTCCCAGCTACTTGGGAGGCTGAGGCAAGAGAATGGCACCAACCCAGGAGGCGGAGCTTGCAGTGAGCCAAGATTGTGCCACTGCACTCCAGCCTGGGGTGCAGAGAGTGAGACTCCCATCAAAAAAAAAAAAAAAAAAAAAAGCAGGGGAGTTTCCCTGCACAAGCTCTCTTCTCTTGTCTGCTGCCATGTGAAATGTGCCTTTCATCTTCCGCCATGATTGTGAGGCCTCCCCAGCCATGTGGAACTGTGAACCCAGTTAAACCTCTTTCTTTTGTAATTTGCTCAGTCTTGGATATGTCTTTATCAGCAGCATGAAAATGGACTAATACAGTCTCCAAAAGATTACAGGCATAAGCTGCCATACCTGGCCAACATTTTAAGTATAATTAAAATAATTATATGTTCTTAATTAATTTCAAGTTCTTATTTGTTACCTCCAATATCTAGATCATCTATGGGTCTGCTTGGATTATTTTTTTTTCTCTTTAGCGTCAGTCATATTTTCCTACCTTTTTACATATCTAGTAATTGTTATTATATGTTGGAAATTGTCATGAAAGAACCACAGAGGCTCCATATGATGTTATCTTCCATTAGAGAGGGTTCCCCATTTCCTTTGTTAGACAAATGTAAGAAGGAACTGATGATCACAACTAATTAGAGACTGAACACTTTTGGGATTTGGTAATAGTTTTGCTAAGACTCTGTTTACATCTGATTAAATCCTACTCCTCAGCCATGGTGTCCTGAGCTTTTGACAAATAGTTTACCAAGTATTCTTCTCTTCATCCCCGGAAGATTTTAAGATCAAGCTCTGCTGTCACAGGTTCCAAGGTCAGCTCTTCAGCCACTTGACCTTCAATCCTGGCACTTCTATTCAGAGGGAGATTAGCTGTGTGCTTGAGTAAGCCACTCTCGCTTTTTGGTGATTTTTTTTTCCTTAATATTCACAGATCTGTAGAAAATTTTGTTTTCCCTTTTGATCTGGCTCCTTGACCTCTTGAGTAGCCCCAGAACTCAGCCATGTGTTAGAATCCTCTCAAGTTTATAACTTGTCAGTCAGCTTTCCATGACAACTAACAGCTTTGTTGATTTCTTTTTCCTTAATCGTAGCCTTAGCTGGCATTGAGCTTATTCTCTGCCCTGATTCAGAATTGGCCAACGCCTCTAGGAAGTTTTAAGCAGCTGGTGATCTTCAGATCACTTCGGAATGGTTCTGCCCTCTCTGATGTTGAGTCCTCACTGTTGTATTATATCTTTACAAATGTTATTTTTGCAATTTGTCGTTCTTTTCCTGGTAGCTGTAATGTCAGCTGTGCATTGGTAGCTGGACAGGACTAGTGAATAAACAAGAGATTTCAGACTTAATATCTATGGTTAAATAAAATCTTTGCTTGTGCTTACCTGCACATGAATCTGACTGAAACTATTACATTTTGATGGAAATTGCCTTTTCAAAGAAACCACAAGGGAAATTTTTGAAAAGCCTGTGTCTTTTAAACTTTCAAAGCAATCTCTAGGTCTCCAAATCTGTACTAGCAGGAAATGGACTGTGAAATTTGTCTTTTCCAAAGAAGGGGATATATTCTAACACTCACCTAACAGGAATCCATAAAGACTAGTAGAAAAAACAAACAAACAAACAAAAACTTCCCAAATGGAAAATCCAGGAGCCATGGAGAAAACTAAAACAAAAGAGTTACCCCACAAAGGCAGAATAATGATGGTCAGTTTAGGAAGAGCTAGAACTGACTGCTCAGCAAGACTTGATAACTCTAATGAACCAACAACTTTAGTTTGTATCATATTCTTAGCTTTTCTGAAAAGAAGTGTCTTTGTGGTATTCTGTCCCACTATACAAGTGACTGTGTGTAAGTCAGGGGAGGAGTGATTAATAACTCACCTTTTAGTTTATACGTTGCCAGATAACAATTAGATTTAACTGGCCCAAAAGAGAGAATTGTACATTCTTGGAGCTGTATCAAATAATATAAAAATATTTTGGATTGCTGTATGTCCAAAAGTATGTTTTAAATGTATCAAAAAATAAATAAATGACTCATTTGTGTATGAGTGATCAGGCTAGGAGATAACGGTATTCATCAACCAATACCCATTCACTCATTCTACTCTTTTAGTAACAGAACCCCTAAATATTTATTGAATGCAGGGCAGCTAGGAAAAGCTATGCAGATAAGGAACAGCCTCCTGGATGTGGGGCAGAAGAGGTTTGTGTCACTGCTGGTAACTTTGACTTCTTCCTCCCTTCCCTTGTGTTGGACTGTGGTTGTAGGGATGAGTTTTGACTATTCAGACAAGGAAAACACTTGGTGAAGCAACAACATAGAAGAAATTTGGGATCTTGGATGACCTCAAGGGGCAGAGCTTCCCTCTCTGTCCCTTCCCTCCCCCGTCCCATGCAGCCACAGCAGGTTTTCTTCCTGCACTTTTACATGAGGGAGACATAAGATTTGTTTAATCCATCACCTCTTTATTCTCTTTTAAAATAATGTAAGCCAATATTCCACTTAATATATAAGCTTTGTAGAATTATGTCTTGTTAAGGTATGTGTGATTTATTTTGATATAAACCAAAATTATATTTTATAAGAAAATAAATGCTGGCCTGAAATAATTTTGAAGGCATCAAATATTTCTCAATTATATCTAATTATATTAATACTATTTTGCTAGACTAAATATTAATATGCTGTGTATGCACAGACATAATTCACAAAGCACTTTCACATATGCCTACATTAATGTACATAGTATTATTTATTAAGAATTATATTCATGGTTATACTAAAGACTGATAATCTTGCAAGTATTGTTGATTGCAGAATACCTAAGCTTCAATTGCCTGCAAAGGTAATAGGATGGTAGTGGAAAGAGCCCAAGACTTGGAAGGGAGAAGCACTGGGTGATTCCTCAGTCCGCCCGTGCCACTTCCATCAGCTGTGTGACTAAAGTAAGTCATAGAATCTCTTTGAACCTCAGTCTTATTATCTACATATCGAAGATAATAATCTCCCATTTATTTCACAGGATGAAATCAATCAGGTTCCAATGAAATAATATATATGAAAGTAATTTATAAAGTGTTGCTAATTAAACATGTAAATATCAGAAGAGAAATGAATAATAACTCAATAGACAGTAAGCCTTTCAAGAAGAAGCTACTTCTAGAACAGAAATAAAAATTAATCTGTGGCAGAAAAAGAGCAAAAACAAGGGGTAAAAAAGCTAGCTGTAAGAGTGAAAAGTAGCTGTCTAAATTCAGATAAAAGATTTAAAAAAATAAAAATTCTAAAAGTAACATTTAACTGCATGAAATCAAGCAGCTCTTGTTTCTCAAAATAACGTCGATCAGAAATTCTAATTGATATCATTGACTATCAATTAAATATTTTAAGATTTTGAAAATATTTAAATACTTTCAAGATTTAGGACTTGTTGGGAGCTGTAAGAGATACTTGGTAACTTATGAGAAGAACTAAGTTAGAAAACAACTATTCTGCAGCTAAAAAATGTTAATTAGCCAAGGTAATTTTAGGTTTAGAGACTTAGACACTTCAGATTTTTTTCCTCACTATAAAAGCAATGGAATACTATGAAACAAATACAAAATATATGAACATGAAGAGAATACAGCCTTAGAATGTGGGCAGTTGTTACGAAAAGAATATTTTACAGTAGCCACATAATCCACTTAATAGAAATAAGAACCACAATGAAAATTGGAGATAAGGAAACAAAAGCAAAGTTAAGACTCTATTTGGTCCCTTATTAAAGTGAAACATGTAGATTGCATTTAAAAACAAGAAAGTATAAATTGAATGTATGAAAATGTCTTTCTCTTAAAAATTGCCCCAAGATACTATCTCACAAAAATATATCTTTATTACATTAAAATGTTAATCCAAATAATGAAATTGAACACTAATGGCAGAAATAAAATGCAGAGAAATTACTTTTTCAAGTACATTTTTCTAAGTATGTAATTATTATTGATCTTTTATAATACTTTAAAAACAGTAAGGTTTAATCCACAACACAAAGAAAGTCTTTGCATATTTATTTTCAACGCTTTTGTTCCCTAAAACAGTCTTTATATCCAATAATCAATTTGCTTTCAGATAATTGTGTCATGGGTAGAGTAAATATATCATTAGATCTTAAAACTTATTCATTTACTCATTTACTCTTGAATTTAATTATAGTTTATGCAGTTAAGTTTGATTTCTTCCATGGAAAATAATATTAATAAAAAATAAGAAATCATTTTTCCTTGCAAATATTTCTAACTCTTCAAAACTAAAGTGTTTTAAAATTAAATTTTTTTAAATTGAACCCTGAACAACTACATTTACATTGTCACAAACAACCCTATCATATTTCCTAAAACACATCATGCCTTTACTGATTCCACTGGAAATGTTTCAGTGATATGACTAGGGTGGTCAGTCTTTTTATCCTCATGTCGTAAGAATTTTTCCTTTCTTAGCTGTTTTTCTTTGGAAAAAAAGTGGTGCAATATGTAAATAGTAAGAAAGAACAAAATAGGAATACATTTTCTCATGAATGCAAACTTCTGTTTTTATCTAATAAGTTATATCCAATTCTTCAGAAAATCCCCTTAGCTCCTCTTTCAAAACATACGCAAATTTAATCGTGTCTCATAAACTTCATACCACCACCATAAAACATATGGGTGTTCCATGACACCAGCATGATTTGCCTGATGTTGCCTTAGTTTGCTAGGGCTGCCATAATAAAATACCACAGACGAGGTGAATAAAATCAATCTATTTTCTCACAGTCACTGAAGCTGGAAGTTCAAGACCAAGGTGTTGGCAGAGTTGGGTTCTTCTCAGGCCTCTCTCTCTGGCTCACAGATGGCCAACCCTCACATGGTCATTTCTGTATGTATGTGCCCCTCTGATGTCTCTTGTGTGTGTCCGAATCTCTTCTTACAAGGACACCAGTCAGACTGGATTAGGTCCAATCCTAAGGGCCTCATTTTAACTTAATTGTCTCTTTAAATTAATATCTCTAAATACGGTCTCATTCTGACGTACTAGGGATTAGGGTTTTAACATATGAATTTGGTTAGGGGCTAGTGAAACAATTGAGTCCAAAACACACATATACAAAAATATATATGTTTATATACAGTCGATTCTCATTAGTTGCTGTAGTCATGTACTAAAAAGTATTGCAAATGCTGGATGAACAAATACAGAACCATTGCTTCTAGGGAAAATACAGGGTTAGGTTTCAGTAGCTGCTCACATTTTTGTCAAACAATCAATTCATAACCTTGTTTTATGTGTGCTTCTGTTTAAAGACACCTTAGTTAATATATATTTCTCACAAATAATTCATGGCATGGCCTTTGAATGATTTAAAGCCTGAGCTTTAGAGGTCATTTGCATTATATAGGTTTGTTTGCTGATGTCATCATAAAACAAGCAGTCTCATCAGCGTTGTGAACCTATTATTTCACGTGACCCTTTTATTGCATAACACAAAGCAGGTATTTTTTAATTCTTAAGCCTCCTTAACTGCAGAACCTGAATCTCATGCGAGTTTAACATTTTCTGAAATCTGAGTCAGCCAGCACTAGCCCAGAAGAATTTAACATTCTCCTGACCCTGGGTAATGCAATGATAAATGTCGATGGCCTTTATTTAGCCTCACAACAATGTTGTTCCATATGCTTTTCTACTGGTCATCATCTTATGAATTCACAAATTTAGTTTTTTTTCCATAGCTTCACTACATAATATAAGTGTTAATTTATCACTTACGTGGTCTGATGTGCATATTAGTGAATTTCCTCTATTTTTTGGAGACACTGCATTGTTGATTCATTAACATTAAACTCATAATCAACAGTTCTATCACTCGTATCTGAATGAAATTGACCTAACACACATACTTTCGCTGTAAGGCACATCACAGCTTCTTGCATTCAGCAGCACTAGACAGCACTTCAGCACTTTGCATCAGGGTGATTTTAGACAACTAAAGCCCATGAAAATGCAAAAAAAAAAAAAAAATGTGCCACCAGATAGACTGCGATAAGGACACTTGTTTACTGCACGAGAGCTAAAACCAGAAAGCAGGGCAGAGAATCACTTTGTTTGAACTTGTGCATTGTGTATCTCACATTTTTCAACACTTTGTACACGCATGTATTGTAATGCATATATGAGGTATAGATTTGGGGGTTACTGCCAAGTAGGGAAATTCACAAATATGAAACTTGCAAATATTGACAATCAATTGTGTGTGTGTGTGTGTGTGTGTGTCTCTCCCTAGTTTTACCCTCACTTCTGCTTCTGTGGTCTACACTCAACGCAACAGCCAGAATGACTCTTCTAAAATATGTCGGATAATGTCACTTCTTCAGATCCTCAGAATAAAAGTCAATGTGCTGACAGTGGTCTACAGGACTCTCCACAGTTTGACCCTGGCTATTTCTTTGAGTCCATCTCGACAGCTCTTCCTCATAGCCATGTTGGCCATTTTGCTGTTACTTAAACTTGCCAAGCCCTCTTTGGTGTCAGGGCCTGCCCTTGCTATTCTCTTTCACGCAAAGCCTTCCTCCGGAGAACTGCATCACTCTCTCACCTCTGTTAAGTCTCTACTCAAGTGTTTCCAAACCAACCTGTTTGGAATAGCCCTTCATTTCAATCCCTTTTCTCTCTTTCTTGCTCAATTTTTCTCCATTGTACTTATCAGCATATCTCTTTATATGTTTTACTGGTACATATGGTGATCATCGTTATTCCTCCTGTTTGCTTCATAAGGGCAAAGAGCTTTTTCTTATTTGTATTCACAGTGTCTAGAATATTGTGAAATCTCAGTAAATATTTGTTGAACAAATTATTGAAAGAAAGAGATGTATTATTTAAGTTAAAAGTGAATGGAAGAAGAAATACAACCTTGTAGAAAATATGCAAACACTCATAAATTTTGTCCAAATTCACCTTGTGTTTTAAGATTTGTTTAGATCAATCCCTTTCTGGTTAAGATGTAAAATTGAAAAGTCAGAAAAAAATGGCCAAAATAAACTTAGTGAATTGGTGGAAATGTTTTGGTTTGACTTTCTAACTGAATACGAATGAATTCAGATTTTACTTGAATACACGATGGTTTGAATGTGTCCCCCAAAGTTCACGTGTTGTACAGTGAATCTCCAGTGCAACAGTGTTGGGAGGTGAGGCTTTTATTTGGTAATTAGGTCATGAGTGCTCTGCCCTCATGAATAGATTAATGCCCTTACCATGGGATTGGGTCCGCTATCACAGGAGTGAGTTCCTGATAAAAGGATGAGTTTGGCCTCCTTCCTCTCTCTTACGAGCACTTGTGCTCTTCTGCTGTTCTGCCTTCCACCATGAGATGGCACAGCAAGAATGCCCTCCCCAATGCCAACACCTGGCTATTGGACTCCCACCCTCCAGATTGTAAAAAATAAATGTCTTTCCTTTGTATGTTACCCAGTCTTTGATATTCTGTTATAGCAACACAAAACATGCTAAGACAACATGTATTCCCCCATCTTCCCTTTCTTTTCTGTTGTTTTAGAAAGATAACACCTTCTAAAGGTCTTTGTTTTAAAACCAGTAAATCAAAGAATCTCCCAGTTTGTAGCTATAACTAATAAATACAATACTATTTTTAACTAATCAAAACACAAATCCGTGATGAATTAATTCCCTAGACTTTAGAAAAAAATATTTTGCAAAGATGGTTTCTAGAATGAGATATCTATTACGGTTTATCCTGATATTGTACTTCCAAAAACCATCATGTTAAACAAAACAACTGTAGTATCTCTTCAATCAAATTGATAAATATATCTCAGTCAACCACTCTCTTCAATCTCATTCTGCTTTCTCTATTTCTGATCCTGTAAGAATCATGGCAATCTCTTTGCTTGAGCTCTATTTGAAAACAAACAAAATGGGGTTCTATTTTATAAATTTAAAACAAAAAATAGAGTACGCTGAAAAGTGCTTCATGCAAAAGAGCATATTTAAAGGGGTTCTTAATCATACATTTGTAGGAACTTAATCTGAAAACCGATGTCTATATCTCATATTGTTTGGTCAATATATAAGAGACTGACAGACTAAATTCCCAAGGTCCAATTGTTTTAACTAAAGTCTCAATTTGGGAAAGCAACAAAGTTAGCAGATTATCTTCTTCATTTTTATGTCATTTTCCCCTCCTTTTACAGTTTAGTGATTTCCAAGACCACTAGATATTTCTGGTCTAGCATAATAAAATTTTATTTTATTTTGCTAGGAGGAGAGGGGTGGAGGTTCTGTGGCAAAGAGTGAGATTTATTTTCATTGTATGTCTGTTCATGTATTAATTTTTGAATAATAAAATAATTAGAAAATAAATAAGGCTATGAGGTTAGGTGCCTTGGGATTTTCAGTTAATAATCAATTGCTGTATGATAAGAAAGTGAGTAAAAGTTTCGAAAGAAAAAATATATTTTCAATATTTTTTTTCATGTTGGTGTAAAGAAATGCAACTGATTTTTCTACGTTGATTTTGAATTCTGCAAATTTACTGAATTCATGTATTAGTTCTAACAGTTTCTTGTGGAGTCATCAAAGATTTCTACCTACAGGGCTATGTCGTCTGCTAAAAGGGATAATTTTGCTTCTTCCTTTTCACTTTGGACAAGATTGGAAAAATTAGTATTGTTAAAATATTGGTACTACCTAGGGCTATCTACAGGTTCAACACAATCTCTATCAAAATTTCCATAATATTTTTCACAGAAATAGAAAAAGATACTAATATTGTATAGAAGTGCAAAAGACATTGAATAGCCAAAGCAAACTTGAGAAATAAAAACAAAGTTGGAGGCATTAAATTGCCTGATTTCAAATTATATTACAAAACTATAGTATGTAAAACAGTATGGGCTGGGCACGGTGGCTCACGTCTGTAATCCCAACATTCTGGGAGGCCAAGGTGGGCATTTTGCCAGAGGCCAGGAGTTCAAGACCAGCCTGGCCAACACGGTGAAACCCTGTCTCTACTAAAAATACAAAAATTAGTCGGCCGTGGTGGTGCACACCTGTAGTCCCAGCTACTCAGGAGGCTGAGGCAGGAGACTCTCTTGAACCCAGGAGGCAGAGGTTGCAGTGAGCTGAGATTGTACCACTGCACTCCAGCATGGGTGACAGAGCAAGACTCCATCTAGAAGAAAAAAAAACAGTATGGTGCTGGCACAAAAGCAGGCACACAGATCAATGGACAGCATACAGAGTGCAAAAATAAACCCAAGCAACATATGATTAACTAATTTTCGACAAGACGACACGATAGGAAAAGGATAGTTTCTTCAATAAATAGTGATGAAAAAACTGGATATCCACATGCAAAACACTAAAATTGGACCCTTATATCATATACAAAAAATCAAATCAACATAAATAACAGATCTAAATGTAAAGCCTGAAATTATAAAACAAGAAGAAGAAAATTAGGACAAAGCTCCTTGTGATTGGCCTTGGCAATGACATTTTGGACGTTACACCAAAAGCTTAGGCAACAAAAACAAACAACAAGACAAAACAGGTAGGATGGCATCAAACTAAAAAGCTCTTCTGTACAGCAAAGTAAATAACTAAAAAAAAATGAAAAGGTAGCCTACAGATTGGGAGAAAATATCTGTTAAGGGGTTAATATCCAAAATTTATAAAGAACTCACACAACTCAATTAAAAAAATGGGCAAAGGACCTGAATAAACATTTATTCAAAGAAGACATTCAGATGATCAACAAATATATGAAAAGGTGTTCAACATCACTAATCATCAGGGCAATGCAAATCAAAATCACAATGAGATGTCACCTTACACCTGTCATCTGGTGTAGAAAATATAAATTGGTGTAGCCATTTTGGAAAACAGTATGAAGATTTCTCAAGAAGTCAGAAAGAAAATAACCGTATGATCCAGTAATCCCTCTGCCGGGAATATACTCAAATAAATGAATACTCAGTATCTTGTAGAGACACCTGTACTTCCATATTTATCATAGCACTATTCACAATAGCCAAAATACAGAAATAACCTAAGTGTCCATGGACAGATGAATGTACTAAAAAATTGTAATGCACACACACGCACACACACAGAATTGAATATTATTTCATCTTAAAAAGGGGGATCTTGCCAGGTTTGTGACAACATGGATAAATCTGAAGGATACTATGCTACATGAAATAAGTCAGACACAGAAAGAAACATATTGCATGATGTCACTTACATGCGGAATCTTTTTTAAGTCGATGACATAAAAACAGAGTAGAATGGTGGTTATCAGGGAGGAGGTTAGGGAGGAATGGAGAGATGTAGATCAAAGGGTACAAAATTACAGTTATGTAGGGTGAATGAAGATAGAGATGTAGTGTACAGAATGAGAATTATAGTTAACAATATCGTATTTTGAAAATTGGCTAAAAGAGATTTTAGATGCTCTTCATACACATCCCCCAACACACACGGTAATTATGTGAGATGATGAATATGTTATTTGTTTGATGTAGTAATGCTTTCATTGTATATATATATATCTCAAAACACTATGCTGTAAACTTTATATAATAAAAAAGAAGGGAAAGTGAAAAATGAGAACTTAAATTCATAAGACATTTAATATATATTAGGGATTATTTTACTAACTTATTTAATCCTAATAGCATTTCAAGCTTATGGTATGACTCCACTTCAAAAAGAGAGAAAAAATGCTGTAGCAAATATACACAAGGGAATCACACAGAAGTTCATTCACTCAGTGGGAATACTACTTTACACCAGTAAATGTATAAATGACAGAATGGTCATTCTTATGTACAAATGGCTGAGCAATGAATGTATAAATGTCTAGAGGATCATTCCTATGAGTGTGAAATTTTGATAGGCAGTCAGTGAAACATTTCTGGTGTCTGCTGCCAGATTTAGTCTTCCATTTTCATACATTTAAGAACTCATTAGTCTCATGAATTAGAGTACAGAAGAGTGTAAAGAAGACAATAAGGGAAATCAAAAGTTGCTTATCTGACAAAAGAGTCGGAGATTACTTAGATTCAATAGTCATAAAAATGACCCAATCTAACAAGATAAAATTTAATGGAAAAAAGTAAAATTGAGCTATTAGAATTTTAAAAATAAAATTTCAAGTATGCAGAAAGGCACAGTTGAGTAAATACCAATGACAAGGTTTTTAGTAAATTTCAAGTTCATTATTGGTCAATAATGTGATGTGTGGATAAAAGGGCAACAACATCTAGTGAAAACTTCAAGCTGTGCAAATAAAGATGGAGTGGCCACAACAAAGAAGATAAAAACTTCATGTTCATAGGCCTTAGTAAATCACAAATAAAATATCTGTTCCATTTGGAGAGATTTTGACAAATTGGAATGATCTTTGCTGTTATTTAAGAGATTCATCCATTCTAAGAATTGTCAATATTTATGATTTTTGAGCTTTCTTGCAACTCATAATCATTTGAAACTTTCACCCTATGCAAAATTATCTTTTGTTACTATTATGGTCATCAAAATTTAAAGTATTACTTCTATAACTGTAACCTAATGGTCTTTATTTAATGCCTTATCAGTTTCAACCTACTCTTCAATTGCTCTGGCTCTATATGAGATATAAGAAAGGAAAATCTCACAACCTGATAATCTGTGCAAATGAATTTGGGGAGAAGACTTGTGTTAAAGCTTACATATCAGTTAATCTGAAGAAGATGAATGATGACACTTGACAAATATGAGACCAATATGAAATTTTTTAAATGTTATATAGGATTATTATAGATAAAATATTAAAGAGAAACTAAAGTTTCGTCTTCAAGCTTGTATAATGAAACAATATTGAAATAATAATACAAAATTTCCTTCAATTGAGTCTTTGCTCAGATGTCACCTACCCTGACCACCTTATTTAAAACTACAGATATACTTTCCACTTCTTCCTTCTTAGCTCTTACTCCCTTTTCACATGATATATTATGTACTTATTATTTTCTATTTATTGCTTATTGTCTGTCTTATTTCACTAGCTTGTAAATTCCATGAGGGCATTGTCTGTTTACCAATGACTCTCAAGCACATATGAATGAATAAATATATAGTATTACCTTATAGTTTTCTAAATGCTATAATTATTATATTTGTTAAAGTTCAGTTTCAGAGAAAAGAATCCACGGTTGGTATTTTCAGCCCCAACTTAGGTATCACAGGATGTTAAATGACTTACAGAATCACTGGGAGAAATGAACAAAAATATTCGAGGCAGAACCATCAGGAAAAAATCCTAAAGTCACAGTTCAGAAGTGCACCATGGAGGAAACTACTGCCTCTTCTATCATAGAAAGCTGTCTGGAGAATTGGAAAGTTTCAGTATAACAGCCTGCTTCAGGATCACAACATCACTGACATAATTTGTTAGCCACCAAGATTAGTAAGCTGATAGCACAGCGCCATTAGCAACAGGAAGCTACTTCTACTATTTCTGGATTCAGAAATGTCTCATGTTTTCTAGATTATACACATACCTTTCAAGAGGAATTAACATAGTCATAGGGAACAGTGAAACCAGCAACTCATTCTGTCTTTCTGAATTTGTAATACTGCTCACTTTTTTCTACTTATCTGTTCTGTTTGTCTTTGCTAAAGACTGACTTTTCTGTCTCCAGTCCACCTATAAGAAACTAGAGCTTTTGCCCAGGATGAACCATATATTAAGCCACAAGACAAAGTCTCAAAAAAATTTTAAAAATCTAAATCATATCAAGTATCTTCTCAGATCATAATGGAAAAAAATAGAAATTAATAACATGATGAAATTTTGAAACTGTACAAATGTGTGTAAATTCAGCAACATAATCCTGAACAACAATTGATCAATGAAGAAATTAAGAAGGAAATTTAAAAATTTTTAAAACATATGGAAACACAACATACCAAAACCTATGAGATGCAACAAAAGCAATGCTATGAGGGAAGCTTGTAGCAATAAACACCTACATCAATAAAGTAGACAGATTTCAAATAAACAACCTAATCATGCACCTCAAGAAGCTAGAAAAGCAAGAAAAATCTAATCTCAAAATTAGTAGAAGAAAAGAAATAATAAAGATCAGAGCAGAACTAAACAAAGTACAGACTAAAAAAAAAAAGAAAAGATAGAGTGAAAAGTTGTTTTTTTAAAAAAGGTAAATAAAACTGATAAACTGCTAGCTAGACTAAGAAAAGAGAAAGAAGATTCAAATAAAGTCAGAAACAAAAAGTACATTACATCTGATACCACAGAAATAGGAAATATTATCAGAGACTATTATAAATAACTATATGGCAACAAACTGGAAAACCTAGAGGAAATGGATGCATTCCTGAACACATAGAACCTACCAATATTGAACCAGGAAGAAATAGAAAACCTGAACAAACCATTAATGAGTAGCAAGATTGAATGAGTATTAGTCTCCCAACAAAAAAAGCCCGCGACTGATGGCTTTATTGCTGAATTCCCTCTATGAGGCCAATATTAGCCTGAAAACAAAACCAGACAAAGACACACACATGTAAAAAATCACAGGCCAATATCCCTGATGAATATAGATGCAAAAATCTTAAACAAAATACTAGCAAACTAAATCTTTCAACATGTTAAAAAGATAATGCACCAAAATCTAGAGGGATTTATCCCAGGGATGCAAGGATGGTTCAACATAGGCACATGAATAAATCTGATACATCAAATCAATAAAATAAAGGACAAAAACATATGATCATCTCAATAGATGCAGGAAAAAGCATTTGATAAAATTAAACATAAATTCCTGATAGAAACTTTCAATAAATGAAGCATAGAAGGAAAATATCTCAACATAATAAAGGCCATATATGAAGGACCCATAGCTAGCATTATGCTGAATAGGAAAAAGCAAAAAGCCTTTCCTCAAGAACTGGAAACAAAATAAGAATGCACACTTTAACCACTCCTATTCAAGGTAGCACTGAAAGTCCTAGACAGAGCAATCAAGCAAGAGAAAAATAAAAAAGAATCCAAATTGGAAAAGAGGAAGTCAAAGTGTCCCTCTTTGCAGACAATATGATCTTATATCTAGAAAAACCTGAAGACTGCACCAAAACCCCTTAGAACTGATAACAAAATCAGTACAATTGTAGGATACAAAATCAAAACACAAAAATCAGGATTCCTTAAAATCAATAATAAACTAGCTGAAAAAGAATCTGGAAAACAATCTAATTTATAATAGCTACCAAAAAAAATACCTAGGAATACATTTATCCAAGATGAGAGACCTCTATCAGAAAAAGTAGAAAACACTGACAAAAGTGATTGAAGAAGACACAAATGGAAAGATAGCCCATGATTATGGACCACAATAATTAATATCATGAAAATGACAATCCTACCCAAAGCAATCTACAGATTCAATTCAATTCCTATTAAAATACCATGATATTCTTTACAGAAATAGAGAAAACAATGCTAAAATGTGCACATAACTACAAAAGACCCTCAACAGCCAAAGCAACCGTAAGCAAGAAGAACATAGCTAGAGGCATTACGCTATCTGTAGGGTGGGAGAAAATATTTGCAAACTGTGTGTCCAACAAGGGACTAATATCAAGAATATGCAAAGAACTCAAATAATTCAACAGCAAAAAGTAAACAAATAATCCTACTACGAAGTGGGCAAAGGATCTGGGTGGACATTTCTCAAAAGAGGACATAAAGATGGCCAATAGACATATGAAAAAATGCTCAATGTTTCTAATCGTCAGAGAACTGCAAATAGAATGGCTACCAAAAAAAACAAAAAAATAATAATAATAAATAACAAATGCTGGCAAGATTTAGAGAAAAGGCAGCTCTTTTATACTGAGTATATATTATACTCTTATTCAACTGTTTTTTCTTAAGATTAGGTGTTGCCTTGTCCTTTTTCTAAGTGACTTTATTCAAGATTATCTCCTGACATTAAGTGACCAAGGTTTTTACATGATTCCCAGGATAGTGTTAACAACATACTCTAGCACAGCTGGTCAGGGAAGGATCACAAATATAAAGATCATAACTGGAACAAACAATTATCATCTCCATATCTTGCTGAGAAAGAAAAATAATACCATCACCACCAAATAAAAGTTTAAAGCCTGGGCAGGAAATAGAAAAGGATGCAATAAATTATTTTAATTTACATGGATAATTTTTAAAATAACTGTTTTCAAGAATTCTTTCAAATTTCCATATTTTAAAAATCTCTTCATTGCAGCTTAGTCAATTCCTAACTAGTAAATCATTGTAAGAAGAACACGTTGTCCATATCATATATGAGTTCAAGATTTAATAGAAAAATGCAAAGACTGGACCCCAACTACTATCAATTTTTGAGTCTGTTTTCCTTTTGTTTTTTTAATTATAAAAAAGCACTAAGAACCCTATTCTTCCTTTAAATAACTTTAGAAGAGACAATAACCACAGCTGATATTAAGAAACGCAAGTAAGAGATGACTTTAGGAAATCTATCAATCACCATACCTGATATATGTTGGTATCTGAATATTAGAACAATGCACTTTTGCCTCATTCAAATCCTGGTATAAAGTTGGACTGTATAAAGACTCACAAATAGTCAACACATGAAACTACTTGGTCTTGGTGCTTGAGACTAATATAAATTTTATCCAACATTGAAAGCTGAAAGGCTCAATAGCCAGCTCAAATACCCTAGAAAGGAGGTTTATCAATGCAATCTCACACCAATTACATATGCTAGGTGGTTTTATTAACCATCATAATGAATCTCCCTTAAGGCTGACTCCTGCATGCCCCCAGATTAAATGGATCCTACCTGTGCAGCTCAGATTCCCATTTCATCAGTTTTCTAAACATCCTCCAAACTGAGTACTGAGTGCCTACTTAATGGATTCTACAATGATGAATCTTGTCTAGTAAATGAAAATGTATCTCTGCCTAAAGCCAAACATATCAGAATGAAATGAATGTAATGTTCTACCTTAAACAAAGCAACACATAAATTTTTTAATGTGGTTTGTTTTACTATGTTGTATAGTATATGTTAAAATGTGCAATATGTGAAATTCTATCACTGAAACAGCTACTATTATTCATTTCAAAGGAAAATTATTATGTGTGAATTTTAGTTAACACATAAAATCACATCAATAAATAGAAATAGAAAATATTTTCTTAGATTGCTTTTCCTACAGAAAACTATTTTATTGGAAACTCCTGAGGGTGAAACACTTATATAGCATTCTTTCATAAAGATTATTTTAGCTTATGGCTTCTTAACATAGCATTCTTTTATAAAGGTTATTTTAGCTTATGGCTTCTTAACAACAAATATATCCTGAGTACCTATTCTGTACTGGAAAAAATTCTAAATGTTGGCCATAAGTACCCAAATAAGACAAACATATTCCTGGTTCCATGTAATGGGGAGTACTCATACATATATTATACATCTATGTCACATAGGTGCATGGATATGTGTGTGTAGAAAAGGTAGGTATTTTTGTGAAACTTTTGTTTTAGGCAGGTGTGTGTATGTGTACTGATTGATAACACAAATGTCTTACTATGATGATAGCCAAAAATACACCAAATCTGATGATCTAGTAAATGAATGTGGCTAGAGAATATTTTCAGGAACATAACCAGGAAGATTAGAAATATTAAGGATTTGAGGTAGCCACGAAATATGTTTAAGCAACAGGGATGCTCAAATTTTCATTTGTAAAACATCTTTTAAACAGTGTGTGGTGAATCAACAATAGGGAACCAGAACACAAGTGGAGACACCAATTAGGAAGTTGTAGTTCAGGCTGGGAATGATAGAAGCTAGGAGACAAAGCAGAGGCAGAGAGGGGTGGAAGCACTGCAGATACATCAGGGAGCTTGAGATGAAAAGACTTTTTAAGAGACACACCAAAGTGTACATACACACAAACACACACACACATACACACACACACACACAGCCCAGAAAGTAAAGGAGAGAGGAAAGCAGAAAATTAGAAAGTAAAAAAGGAAAACATGGCATATCTCAAGCATCATCATACTTCCCAAATTTGTTTAGGATATATCATTGCCAAAGTCATGCACAGTAAAGGCCTCTGGTTACGGAGGCATAATGTTAATGTTCATCACTAGCTATGGAATAAGCACAGCAAGAGACTTTTTATTTATGCCAGAAATTACTTATTTTGAATCACAATGAAAAGTATCTATCCCTCCATCCTATGTAAAAATGGTGGCAACCACAGTTTTTGTTGTAGCTCTCTCCATCACAGACAAACCCACACAGTGAAAAATGTTGTTCCCGGGAGGTTAGAAGGAAACAATGGCAATGTGAATCACCATTGTCACTTCCACAGTTATTGATATCCTTACTACAGACAACTGCATCACAACTCAGGAACACACTGGACAAAGCGCAAAGTTGCTTCTTTTCTATTACATTTAAAAAGAGAATCCAAAAAAGTGCAAGGACCCAGACTTTACTAACTGGAAAGAAGATGAGCATTAGGAGGATTGATCACTCCAAGAATTGAGCCTAAAAGATATAAACCAGTTCTTTTTCTTAAAGACAACTCATTGACTTTAGAATTTGAGACGGAGAGATGGCACATTTGGGAAAATATAAGCATGCTAATCAATAAAACAATTCTAATGAAAAGTAATATATGTGCAAAAAAATTTTTCAATCATATACACTAAACTATGTGCACCAGATGTTTTAGCCAAGAGGGTTACTAAATTTATTTGTTCATGAGTGGCTAAAATAAAGGCACAGTAGATAGGGATTCAGACTGGATTCTGGAGACAAGCTCTCTGGGTCAATCTTCTGATCAGTTGTTTAACTTCAGGCAAGTTACTTCATGTTTCTAAGCCTCAGTTTGCTTATTATTTTTCCATCACAATTTGTTGTGAGAACTAAATGAGGTTCAATCATAAAAACATAGTCTAGAGTTTGGTACTTACTAAACACTCAGTAACAGTTACTAGTAGAAATATAGCTATTTGTTATTGGAAAAGAATGTGACATTTGTTCATTCAACAAATATTTATCAAGAATTTACTACTAGAAATAAGGCTAATGTGATGGTTAATTTTACATGTCAACTTGACTGGGTTAAGGGATACCCAGGTAGCTGGTAAAATATTATTTCCGGTGTGTCTGTGAGGGTGTTTCTTGAAGAGCTTCTGGTTTGAATCAGTAGACTAAGTAGAGAGGATCTGCCCCTACCAATATGGATATGCATCATCCAATCCTTTGTAGGCCCAGATAGAACAAAATCAGCAGAGGAAGGGAAGAATTTAGCTCTCTTTCCTTAAGCTGGGACATCCAGGTTATGCTGTCCTTGGGCATCGGAGCTTCTGATTCTCAGGCCTTTGGGCATGGAACTTATACTAAGGAGGCCCCTGGTTCTCAGTCATTTGGCCTTGGACTAAGATTTACATAATCAGTCCCTCCAACTCAAGCTGAATTACAACAATGACTTTCCTAGTTCTCCAGGTTGCAGATGAAACATCATGAGACTTCGCCTCCATAACTGTGTGAGCCAATTTCCATAATACATTTCATTTTATCTTTTTTTTTTTTTTTTTTTTTTTTGAGACAGGAGTTTCACTCTGTCACCCAGGCTGGAGTGCAATGGCATGATCTCAGCTCACTGCAACCTCTGCCTCCCAGGTTCAAGCGATTCTCCTGCTTCAGCCTCATGAGTAGCTGGGATTACAGGCATGCACCACCACTCCCGTCTAATTTTTAGTAGAGATTCAGTTTCACCATGTTGGTCAGGCTGGTCTCTAACTCCTGACCTCATGATCCTCCTACCTCAGCCTCCCAAAGTGCTGGGATTACAGGTGTGAGCCACTGCGGCTGGCTCATTTTGTCTTCTATCTATCTATCTATCTATCTATCTATCTATCTATCTATCTATCTATCTTACTGCTATCTATTTTATTGATTCTGTTTCTAAGGAAAGCACTAATACAACTCAAAAATATTTTTACATTTTAAAAACATTCAGACTGCAAGTGGAATGGTGCCTCCACTTTGTCCTCCAGCTGAGGCAGCTGTGACCCCATGGCAGGCAAACCCAGTGGTCTCAGCTGTGAGCGCAGCAGTGGGAGCACCCCCATCCGGAGACCACCAGATTATCTCTTCCCAAGTCTTCACCATGGTGACCTACAGACAGACCTGAGTGTGGCCAGTGTATTCCTCCATCATATGCTGACTTTGGCATAGCTGTCAGAGATACTTTCCACAAAGGAATTGGCTCAGGGTTGGTGAAACTGGATGTGGAAAAAAAAAAAGTCATGCAGTGGCATGGAATTCTCAACATCTGCTTCATCTAATACAGACACTGGTAAAATTACTGGGATGTTGGAGGCCAAATATAAATGGTGTGATGTGATCTGACTTTCACAGAAAAGTAGAACACTCTGAGAACAGAAATCACAGTTAAAGACCAGGTGTTTTAAGGTTGAAACTGACATTAGATACTACCTTCTCACCAAACACAGGAGAGGAAAGTGATAAGATCAAGTCCTCTTGTTACAAGGAGAATGTATACACTTTGGTTGTGATGTTGACTTTCATTTTTCAGGACTTGAAATCCATGGTTTGGCTGTCTTTGGTGATGAGGCTGGCTTGCTGGGTACCAGATGACTTTTGACAGTGTCAAAGCTGACAAGGAATAACTTCTCAGTGGGCTTTATAGGACTGGAGACTTCCAACTACACACGAATGTCAGTGATAGGACAGAATTTGGAGAATCAATTTATCAGAAAGAAAGTGAAAATCTTGACACTTCAGTGCATCTTACTTGGACATCAGGTACCAAGTGCACTCACTTTCGTATTGCGGCTAAGTATTAGTTGGATCCCACTGCTTCCATTTCTGCAAAAGTCAACAACTCTAGTTAATTGGAGTGAGCTACACTCAGACACTGAGCTGAACAAATACTGTTGACTCTGGGAGATAGGAAGAGCATTAATATGGGAGGCCACAAACTTGGGCTTGCCTGGAGTTAGGACCTTAATCCAGCTGAAAGAAACCTTCAGGATATCAGAAGATTTGACCTTAGAATATTTTCAAAGTGACCAGCAGGACTCCCCACCACCCAACAGAAAAAAGTCATCACAACTAAGAAAGATCTAAACAAGAGCTGTATTTTAAATATTTAGACAGTTACTTCATCGCTGGTTTATAGATGAATTGATTATCTATTTAGATGCCGATGCTGCAATTGTGCAGTCACATATACATTATTTAAAGATATGTAGGCCTGGTGTGGTGACTCATGTCTGTAATCCCAGCACTGTGGGAGACCAAGGTGGGCAGATCTCTTGGGGCCAGGAGTTCAAGACCAGCTGGCCAACATAGCAAAACCCTGTCTCTACTAAAAATTACAAAAATTAGCCAGGCATGGTGGCATGTGCCTGTAGTCCCAGCTACTTGGGAGGCTGAGGCACAAGAATTGCTTGAACCAGGGAGGTGGAGGTTGCAGTGAGCTGAGACTGCACCACTGCACTCCAGCCTGGGTGACAGAGTGAAACTCTGTCTCAAATACATACATACATACATACATACATGCATACATACATACATATTTAGGCCAAGCGCAATGGCTCATGCCTGTAATCTCTCACTTTGGGAGACCAACATGAGTGGATCATCTGAGGCCAGGAGTTGGAGATAGCCTGACTTTAGTAGAGCCAACCAGTCTCTACCAAAACTGCAAAAATTAGCCAGACATTACAGGTGGTGTGCACCTGTAATCCAAACTACTCAAGAGGCTGAGGCAAAAGAGTCACTTGAATCTGGGAAGCAGAGGTTGCAGTAAGCCAAGATTAGGGATAAGATTAATAGCTGATTACACATTGCAGACAAAGAAGGTCAATGAAATTGAAGACATTATATAGAAATTATTCAACATAAAGCAAGCACAGAGAGGAAAAAGTCTGGGAACCAAAGTGAACAGAAAATACATGACCTGTATTGTATAGTCTAACTTACATATAATTGGAGTACCAAAAGGAGAAGAGTTAGAAGGAACAAAAAATAAATTTTTGAAGAAATAAAGGCTAAGAAGTTATCAAACTACAGATCCAAGCAGTTCAACAAGTCCCAAGCAGAATGAAACTAAAGAAAAGTACATTGAGACATTACAAAATTAAATTGCTGAAAATTACTGCTAAAGTTAACATCTTAAAAGCAGTCAGAAGAAAAAAAAACACATTGCATACTGAAGAACAAAGATAAGAATTATGGTAGACTCCTCAGAAAGTACTTAAAACTAACACAATAAAGAAAAACCTTTAAAATACTGAATGAGAAAAAGAAACTGCCAACCTACAAGTTTTACCTAGTGAAATTTTTTCAAAACTGAGGGGAATTAACACTTTTTTTTTCAGAAAAACAACCACTGAGAGAATTAACCCTCAATAGAGCTGCACTACAAGAAATGTCAAAAGACATCCTTTAGACAGAAGGAAAATAAAATCAGACAAAAATCTGTATCTGTACAAACGAAGGAAGAGCACTAGAAATGGAAATAAAGTAGGTAAATGTAAATATTTTTAATCTATAAAATTAATTGTGTGCTTTAAAAATATATTGTGGTGATTGTAGTATACAGAGAAATAAAATTTTCACCATGAATAGTAGAAATGATGGAAAGTTTAAAAATAGAAGTATATTGTTATAAGGTTCTTACTGTACACATGAACTGGTATGATATTATTAGGAAAAGTACAATTGCAAGGTAAAGATGTATAGTATAAACCCTAGAGTATCCAATAAAAAACACAAAAGTAAAACTAATGGTAAAAATAAAATAAATTTTAAAATCTTAATCAAACATGAAGGGAAAAAGAAAGAAAGGAACAGGAATGGATGAGACAAGTAGAAAAAAACTGCAATATCATAAATGCAAACACAACTATACTGAAAATAATGATAATAATGATACAATTAAATTGTCTGAACATCTCAATTAAAAACATTTGTCTGAAAATTTAATGAAAAAGCAGAGCTAGTCAGATTAAATCAAAAAGCAATACCTAAGAAATTTTCTAGAAAAAATCTATTTTAAATATAAAGACATATAGATTAAAAGCAAAAGGATTAAAATAAATACACAAAGCAAACATTTTTAAAAAGAAGCTGGAGTGCTCATATTTACATAAGACAAAGTAGAGTTTATAACAAGAAATGTAACATAAGGGGTACAAACTTTAAGTTATAAGATGAATAATTTCAACAAATCTAATATACGGCTTGGATGGTAATAGATGTGTTAACTAATTTCATTGTGGTAATCACTATATCATGTATACATATATAATCATTGTGTTGTACACTTTGAATATTTATGATCTTGGTTGATTAAATACTTTTTTAAAGAGAATGATATTCCTAAGTTTGAGGGGATCAATTCATCAGTATACATAAAAAACCTAAATGTGGGTACACTAATGCCAGAGCTTTAAAATTGATAGAAATTGAAAAAGAACTACACATACCCAAAATCATAATTGAAGATATGAACACTTCTCCCTCAGTAATCGATAGAAAGAGAAGGCAGAAAATTAGCAAGGGTATAAAATGCCTGAACACAAAGATTGACCAATCTCAATAAATTTAAGAAAATTGAAACCATGTGAAGTTCTGTGGTCACTAAAGAATTAATCTAAAAATCAATAATATTTGGAAAATCATCAGGTCTGAAAATTAAACAACACATCTATAAATAAACCATAGGTAAGGATAAATTAGATAAAATTTAAGCTAAATAAAACATGCTGTATGAAATTTGTAGGAATGCAGCTAAAGCAGTGCTTTAAGGGAACTATATAGCATTAATAAAGATCTAAAAATCAGTGAGCTAAGATTTCACTGTAAGAAACAAAAATAGAAAAATTAAACCTGACGTAATTAGAAGGAAGAAAATAATAAAGTTGAGTGAAAAAATCAAGAAAAAGAGAAAAAAAGTAAAGCAATGAAACTAAAATTTGGTTTCTTGAACAGAGGAAAAAAATGCTAAGGCATTAATTAGACTAATCAGAAAATAAAACACATAAATAACCAACATCAATAATGAAAAAACGGACATAAATACAGATTTTACAGACATCAAAATGATGAAAAGGTAATATTATGAGCAAACTATAGGCTTATTAAAATCTTGGATGTAATGGGCTAACTCCTTGAAATACATACACTGACAAAGGATTCCTCAACAAGTCACAGATAACTGGATAGATAGCCTTACAACTACTAAACGAATTGAATTTGTAATTGATATTCTTCTTACAAAGAAAGCTCCATGCCTAGATGACACTGGTGAATTCTAAACATTTAAGGAAAAATAACATCAATTTTGCACACATGGTTCCAAAAAATAAAAATAAAATACTTCTCAACTTACTTTATCAGTCCAAATTGCCTGATTTGAAAACCAACCAAAGGCAATATTTGAATAAATGAATAAACACATAAATACATGCATACATATTTACATGAAATGGACCTATAAGCCACCTAAACATAGTTGTAAAAATCCCAAACAAAATTTTAGTAAACAATATCCAAAAATGCAAAAAAAGAAAAAACAATAGCAGATTATCTCAGCCCTATGAAGGTTGATTTAATATCCAGTAATCAATGTAATCCACCATATTATTATACAAAATAGGAAAAACATATGCTCATCTCAACAGATAAAGAATAAAGCATTTGATAAATTCACAATTCAATCATAGTAAAATTTACCTGCAAACTATGAATGGAAAGAAACTTCTTCAACCTGATAAAAACATCCACCAAAACTGGCTAACATCATTTTTGTGAAAGACTGAATGATTTCCTCTAAGATCAGGGGCAATGTGAAGATATTTGTTCTTACCAGGTTTTTTCAAAATTATATTGGGCGTCCCAATTCGTGCAATAGGGCAAAAATAATATGAGTAAAAGTAAGATAAATAAATAAAATATTGTACATGTTGGAAAGGAAAAAATGAAACTGATATTATTTACAGATGAGATGATCATTTATGTTGAAAATGCAAAGACACCCATAAAAAGTGTTACTGGAACTGAGCGTAGTAAAGCCATAGAATCCAAGAGGAAAACACAAAAATCAGTTATGTTTCTATATAGTAGTAAGGCTCAACTAAATTTTAAATTAAAATGTCTTTTAAGATAGAATGAACAAACATGAAGCCTATAGGGATAGTATACTTACTAAGCTTCATGCTAGATAGACCTGCATATTAAAATCTCCAAAATACTGCTTGGTAGAATTAAGGGACAGCTAAAAAAAAAAAAAAAAAAAGCGTGAGAGGGATATCATGTCCATGAATTACAAGATACAACACTACAAAAGGTTTTAGTTTTCTCCATATATATCTATGGCTTTATGAAATCCCAATGAAAAGTTCAGCAAGCGTTTATGCAGAAATTAACAAGGTGATTCTAAAATTAAATGGCAAGATCCAAAATAGGCTTAATCTCTTAAAAGAACAGTGTTGGAAAATTTACACCACTTGATTCTAAGATGTATTATAAAGCTAGAATTATCAAAGCAATGTGGTGTAACAATTGACATAAGATCAATACAACAGAATAGGTAGTCCACAGATATTATCCATTTATGTATTTATTTTGATTTGATTTGATTTTTTTATTTTTTGAGACAGAGTCTCGCTCTGTCACCCAGGCTAGAGTACAGAGGCACCATCTCGGCTCACTGCAGCCTCTCCCTCCTGGGTTGGTTCAAGCGATTCTCGTGCCTCAGCCTTCTGAGTAGCTGGGATTACAGGCATGTACCACCAGGCCTGGCTAATTTTTTGTATTTTTAGTAGAGATGGGGTTTCACCATGTTGGCCAGGCTGGTCTTGAATCCTGATCTCAAATGATCTTCCTGCCTCGGCTTCCCATCAATTTATTTTTTGAAAAACATGTCTAGGTTATGCAACAAAGGACGCATAGTCATTTCAACAAAGAATAGTCTAATGAGTATTTATGCACAAATATAATGAACATTGACCCCGACTTCACAACATATACATAAATTAACCTGAAATGGTTCATAGAACTAAACATAATAGATTATACAACATGTTGAAGGAAATATAAGAGAAGGTCTTGGTGACGTTGGCTTAGGCAAAAAATCCTTGGACAGGACACAAAAAGTGCAAATTATGAAATATCAATTGTTAAACTGGATGTCATCAATATTAAAGGTTTTCCTTTTTCAAAAAACACTGTTAAGGTAATAAAAAGTCATGCCACAGACCAGGAACAACAGCCACTGACATATATATGACAAAGGATTTAAGTCATATATATTTAAAGAATTCTTAAAACCCAACAGA
Source organism: Piliocolobus tephrosceles (assembly GCF_002776525.5). Taxonomy (NCBI): domain Eukaryota; kingdom Metazoa; phylum Chordata; class Mammalia; order Primates; family Cercopithecidae; genus Piliocolobus; species Piliocolobus tephrosceles. The sequence goes on from NC_045452.1 coordinate 63,015,865, forward strand.
AAGAAAAAAGGTGCAGTAAAAATGGGCATCCTGAAGAAGATACTCAAATGGACAATAAGCATGAGGAAACATGCTGAAAGTATTAGTCTAGAAAGTATTAACCTAGATGACACTGGTGAATTCTAGCAAAGATTTAAGGAAAAATAGTATCAATTTTGCACACATGCTTCCAAAAAGTAGAAAATAAAATACTTCTCAACCTACTTTATCAGTACAAATAACCTGATTTGAAAACCAAACAAATGCAAATTAAAGCTACAATGAGATACCACTACATATGCATTTTAGAAGGGATAAGTTTTTTTTAATGACCAATACCAGTGGTTGGTGAGGTGTGGAGCAAGTGGTACGTGGTTGAGGGAATTCCAAATGGAAGCCAATTTAAAGAAAAAACACCTTGTAAGTTACTTAAAAAGTTTAGCAAGAACTTAACACGCAGCCCAGCAATCCCATTTCTACACAAGTAGCTATGATAAGTAAGAGCTTTATCCACAAAAGCCTTATGCTGTAATGTTCACAGAGCATTATTCATAACAGTCCCAAACTGGAAGCCATCTCAATGTCCACCCACTTGTCATATATGCAGTTAATACAGGAGACTGCTCAGCAGTAAATCAGATGAGCTACTGATACCCTCAAGGATCTGAGTAAATCTCCAAAGCATTATGCTAAGTAGAAAAAGCCAGACACAAAAGTCTGTACACTGTGTTACTCCATTTACATGAAATTCCAGAAAATGCAAAATGGTAATGACAGAATGCAAATCAGTAGTTGCAGAAGCTGAGGGTGGGTGGAGCCAATTGACCACAAAGGGACTCAAGGGAATTTTCTGGGTGATCGAAATGTTTTCCATCATGATTATGATGTTGGCTACATGACTATATGTATTTGCCAAGGATGCAAATTGTACACTTAAAATTTGAGTATTTTTATTATGCATAAACATGAAAATAGAGTTTATTTTAAAAATATTTACCAAGACAATTCTAGTTAATCCTTGCAGTCCCTTTATATGTTAAATTACTATCATTACATAATAAGAGAAGCAAGGTTTAACCGTGGTTATATGGCTGCTAAGTGGTGAAAACAGAGCTATTCCCTTAAATATGTTTCTTAGTCCTGCACTGTAATCTAAATCAAATGCCTAAATTAAGTTAATGCCATCTATATCCATTGATATAAGGAGCCAAAAAAAGACCAGTGATTCAATTAAGATAAGCTCTAACTCTAATGTCCTCCTTCTTCAATAAACCATATTAGCTCTACCATCTTAATCATTTTACATTATTTACATACAAATAAAAAATCTATATGTATATAGATAGTAAGTTCCAGGAAATTGGTACAATACATAAACAATATGTTGCAACCTTCCAAATTTCTCTAATTTTACTACAAATATAATCTGTACCAAGCTTTCTTCTCTTTTTTCTTTCAATTTTATATTTGATAAATTCTAAAAATTTTGTTTGGCTTTCTCTTTTCATACAAATCAGAAATGTGTTTTAATTATTTTCTGAAGTATAAAACAAAGGGAATAATTTTCCTTTCTTAAAAATCCAGTTAAGTTTATTAAAAGATGACATAGGAATGTTTTAGCACAAAGAAAACAGAATTTGTTTGTAACATGATATTCCTTCCTAGTCTCAATAAACAGGCCAATAAAAGGTATTTTTTAGTGTTTTTAACATTTGCCCCATAAATTCCATTTATTAGAATTACATTCTTGAAGTTAACCTGTCAATCTAAAGTATTCACCTCTTAGAAGAGCAGGCTATTTGCTTCCCAGGAAAGCTAAGCTGTACATCTGAAGTGTCAGAGCAAAGAATTTCAAAGGGAGACAGCTGCAGAATCCATTTCAGAGCTCCTTGATCTCTGGATTGGAGTGTATACATACACTTCTAAATTGTCTAAAGGGAAATTTAGAGTTTACTTTTGGAATATTTAAAGGTAATTTGTTCTGATAAAGGTGATATCGGGAGCTGTTAGTCCAAGAGATAATGTCTATTTAATGTGGGTAAATGCTGACATGTTAAACTTCAACCCAAATTTGTTTTGACAAATATTTGTTCAACATATGCTATTATATAGAAACTACATAAAACTATGTTTACCAAAGTGTCCATCTTGTTGGGGACAAATGCTAAAATATGTAAAAATAATATGATATGATGTCTGGATTTACTTCAAAATAACATAGGGGGAAAATTAGATGGGGGTATGGATAGGACAGAACTCACAACTGGTTGATGTCTATTTGGATTGGTTAATAGCTGCAGGGTAGTTTGATATACTATTATGTAATGTTGGTATTTTTCAAAATTCTCCATAATAAAAAATAAAATACCAACACAATTAATACAACTGAAAGCTGCATTTGAAAACCACTGCTTATGCTGAAATGACAAACACAGTTATGTCCTAAAGCTCTTTGGCAAGTTAATTATTGAAAACCAGACTGCACTTTTCATTTGATTTAATGTTTTACATACATGATGATTAGGTTCCTGAGTCCATCCACAGAAACCTAGAAATGTTTATTTTAGATGTACTCATCACAACGCTTTCACTAAGTTATGGATTCAAAAATATTTTGTGGGCCGATCCCATTACATGGGGATGTGGTAGCTAACATCCTCATGTAATGATATTTTCATGCCGTATTATGTTCCACAGAACTGAAAAACAAAAAAGAAATTTAGTTGCATCAGATATGTGTTTTCCAAACTGTCACTGATCCTTCTAGCCTCATGGACACATGATACAAGATATCATCTAATTCAGTATAATATGTGAATGAAAAGATACACTATTAAGAATTGTAATGAGGCCGGGCAAGGTGGCTCAAGCCTGTAATCCCAGCACTTTGGGAGGCCGTGCGGATCACGAGGTCAGGAGATCGAGACCATCCTGGCTAACACAGTGAAACCCCGTCTCTACTAAAAAATGCAAAACACTAGCTGGGCGAGGTGGCAGGCGCCTGTAGTCCCAGCTACTCGGGAGGCTGAGGCAGGAGAATGGCGGGAACCCGGGAGGCGGAGCTTGCAGGGAGCCGAGATGGCACCACTGCACTCCAGCCTGGGTGACAGAGCGAGACTCTGTCTCAAAAAAAAAAAAAAAGAAAAGAAAAGAAGAAGAATTGTAATGAAACAAAAAGATATAAACTGAGACTGCCCCAAATAAACCAGGACCTGTCATCACCATATCTACAAGGCGAATATTTACATGTTCTTATGCTGAAAGAGTTAACGTGTCACAGAAACTTAATGATAATTTGCTAGTTCCACAACACTATTACTTTACAAATAAAATCTGAGAACTCTAAGATTGTACATTGATTTTTTAAAATCACAAACTACAAAATATTACTTTTTCCTTCTCTTACTATATGGATTTACAGCTTATATTTGCCTACAGATTCTATATGTTCTAAATGATTTCTCATATTTTAGGCAGGTTAAAAATGATTTGGATGATAATCTCAATTCATATCTTTTGTACTGTTTACCAAATCTCATACTATTTTCCTTCTCCTTACTACAAGGAAAGAGTTGATTTCTTAGCCCCTAAACAGTTAAGTGGCACCATGTGACTAATTCTGGCTCATGAAATGTGACTAATTCTGGCTCACAAAATTTAGCCGCACCAGATACATGTTTTCCAAACTGTCCCTGATCAGTCTGGTCACATAAACATATGATACAAGATATCATCCAATTCGGTGTAGTAGTATTTGAATGAACATTTAAGTAATGAATACTTAAGTAATGGCTCATCTCACTACTTGCTTGAAAGAATGTCAGCTATGGCAAAGACTAGCTAAGTCAGAAAAATAAAATTAAATTATAAAACCAAACTTCAGGGCCGGGCGCGGTGGCTCAAGCCTGTAATCCCAGGACTTTGGGAGGCCGAGATGGGCGGATCACGAGGTCAGGAAATCGAGACCATCCTGGCTAACACGGTGAAACCCCGTCTCTACTAAAGAATACAAAAAATTAGCCAGGCGTGGTGGCGGCGCCTGTAGTCCCAGCTACTGGGGAGGCTGAGGCAGGAGAATGGCGGGAACCCGGGAGGCGGAGCTTGCAGGGAGCCGAGATCACGCCACTGCACTCCAGCCTGGGTGACAGAGCGAGACTCAGTCTCAAAAAAAAAAAAAAAAACTTCATATATTTTCTATGGTAGTCAGGAGAGTCCAGGTTATGCAATGTAACAAATGGATCTTGAAATTTCAGTGATTTATGTCATAAAAATCTTTCCTCTTCACTTAGTACTCAGTGTATTTCACTTCATCCTTCACTTTATATGGCTCCTTTCCAAGCAGAGTCTTAGAAATCGAGGTTGTTTCCATGCAGGGGCTTGGCCATCTCAGGACACAAGCCAGAGTCGGTGAAGTGACTCTGATGCCTTCTGATCAAATTTCATGAGCCAGAATTAGTCACATGCTGCCACCTAACTGTTTAGGGGCTAAGAAATCTACTCTTTCTTTGTACTCAGGAGAAGGAAAATAAGATGGGATTTGGTGAACATGAGCTAATCTTTCAGAAAGACATAGGAGGTTTTCAACCTGCAAGCCGGTCTTTCTATACTTTAAACAATGTGATACAGTAATATTTGTATGACTAATGGCTGCTGCCCTCCAACTCAGCACGATGAGGTTTGAAATACCACAAATGAAATAAATGATTTCCAGAGAACAAGCTTAGCACAAATGTTTTCAATAGTCCATTCTGATAAGAAGAATTCATGAAATTGTTCTAAACAGAATGTCTTAAATTATAATATCATCTCTCTTTCTGGTGTCGTACATTGAGATAAGCAAAACTTTCATCACAGCCCTCTCTGAAATAAACTACATTCTGAGGAATGGTACCAGTGAGTCTGGCTCCTCTTCCTCAGGTTAAATGTTTCAGTCACTTAATTTTTTTTCATTACAAATTTGTACTGAGGGCAAAAAAATGGAAAGGGCTTTAGAATCTATGATTCACTGTATTAACTATATTCATTTAAAGTGATAGAGGACTAATGTGGGAGAAAATGTATTTAAAATCTAAAAATATGATTACTTAAAGAATTTGGGATAATAATTTTGATGGAAAGATAACGACTTCCAATACATTTGGTGGCATGTGAATTATTATAAAGAGTGATAATTAAAAGACTCAATCTACTACTTACACATAACAGATTGTGACTAATCATCTCTAAAGTTCTAATTTTGGAATTTTCTCTGATATTTACAATGTAATACAGGCCAGTCACTTAATTTCTTTTCGAGCTTTATACTGTCCTTAATAATGAAAATAATACTCTTTTCCACAATGCATTAGAAATAGATAGTATCTTGTGGATAAAATTGAACCAGTGAGGTAGGAATTTGAGTTTAAAGTTAGCTTTCATCTTTAATTTCTCTTTTTATTTTCTTCTAAGGACTACATAATTGGCAGTTCATACAACTCTAAAAACCTGTGCCTCACAGCTCCTTCCTAGGAAAGTTGCTGCAGACAATTCTTTTTCACTAGACAAGTCTTGTGTCCCAGGACTCTGGCTTGAAGATCAGACTTAGTTCTCAAGGTAAAGATGATTGTGTGGTCAGGTAATCATATCATTGAGCATTTGAATTGGGGTCACTTTGAGAGTAAAATGGGGAGCTAGAGCTATCACTAGTTTCACCTGGAAAACAGGCATAAACTATGACCTTTTTTTTTTTGAGACTGAGTCTCACTCTGTCCGCCTCCCGGGTTCCCGCCATTCTCCTGCCTCAGACTTCCCAGTAGCTGGGACTACAGGCGCCGCCACCTCACCCGGCTAGTTTTTTTCTATTTTTTTTAGTAGAGACGGGGTTTCACCGGGTTAGCCAGGATGGTCTCGATCTCCTGACCTCGTGATCCACCCGCCTCGGCCTCCCAAAGTGCTGGGATTACAGGCTTGAGCCACCGCGCCCGGCCAAACTTTGACCTTTCATGTTGACTATTTGATATGGTTTGGCTGCATCTCCATCCAAATCTCACCTTGAATTGTAGCTTCCATAATTCCCAAGTGTTGTGGGAGGGACCCGATGGGAGGTAACTGAATCATGGGGGTGAGTCTTTCCTGTGCCATTCTCATGATAGCGAATAAGTCTCAAGGGATCTGATGGTTTTATAAAGAGGAGTTCCCTTGCACACACTCCCTTGCCTGCTACCATATAGGACGTCCCTTTGCTCTTCCTTCATCTTCCACCATGATCGTGAGGCCTCCCCAGCTATGTGGAACTGTGCATCTATTCAACCTCTTTCCTCGATAAATTACCCAGTCTCAGGTATATCTTTTTAGCAGCATGAGATGGACTAATACACTATTTAAAGAATAAGCTCTCTTCAGTGGGATCTAACCAACTCGGGGGACTTAGCAAGAGACAGACCTTAAGGGGTGATCTGTGTACAACTACAACAAATTGACTCAACCAATTCTTCTTTCCAGGGGAGTATAAATAAGTAGTATCCAAAAAGAGGAACTGAAGCAACTTCTGGGAGGCAACTTCGTTGTTGGCATGAGGGTACCAGAGCTGTTGGGTTCCAGGAGGACCTGCTGAATCCCAAAGGAAGGTGTTGCTCTGTGCCTCCACGAAGTTACTATACCTTTAACCTTAGGGTTATGCAGCAGCTTCCTGAGATACCTCACTTCCCTAGTTATCCTTATCACAAATTCCCATCATCTAATATAATTTGAAAGCATCCCCTCTCTGCAAAGTTAAGAGTCTACACAATGCAGACTATCATTGGAATTTCATTGCTGTGGAAGGGAGTGGGTGTTATGGGATAGAGAAACGAATGACCAGGTCACTGTAACTTTTGGGTAAAAAATTAGACTTCCAGTGAAGCTGTAAAATCAAGACTGTATGAATAGTAAATTTAGATGCTCACGAAAATGTGTTCTTTTGAACATTATGCAATTTTTAAAAATCTCTATAATCAGAGCAAGTAATATTTTTTTTACCATGCACCATAAAGACTGGACTAACCAATAGTAATGTCTTGAAAACAGAATACCAAGTGAAAATTCAGAGGTTGAAAAAGAATTTTAAGTTTAAAATATAAGACAATAGAATTCTTCTAAAATTTGTGTAAGTAGTCCAAATATGTGCTTTTAAATATTAGACTAAAAATTGTCAATATCAAAGATTTGATCTACTGCCATCTAGTGGAAGTTTAGTTTGTATTAATTTATTAACGGCTGAACAAAAGAAACGAAACCAAAACAAAACAAAAACAACAAAAACAGTCTAGCTTTCAAACTCTAGGCAATGTAAACAATTATCTACTCTAGTGGCTTTATTCTCATGGAGTTATGAGGCTGTAATGAGGACATCTTAGGCATCACCTAAAGTGCATGAGAAGTGAAAGAATACAGCTCTGAGGTTCCCAACCCTAATCCAAACAGGGTCATTGCACTTTCTAAAAATATTTTGGGATTCTGAGTCTATTTTATTTAAGAAAGAATTCTACTTTTAAAAAAGTTGTTGAAAGTCTTGATCTGGTCTCCTTTCCATCATATAAATTGATAAACCAATAAACACTGGTTTTCCATTGTCACACAAATGACTAGTGGCATAGCTAGCAATAGAAATGAGATCATCTGATTCCTATTCTCATTGAAGTAATTTTGGAGTAACAAATAAACTTCAAGTCCAGTGATCATTCTTCAATAGCATAAAGAGCTTATTTCCTTTAAAAATGGATTATTTCCTTGATCGTTATTTAAAATACTTTGACCCAACTACCTCCCCTGCACCATTAGAACCCTGAGTGGGAACAGAATCTCAAAATAAATAAATGGAAATGAGATCATGGCTGTAAATGGTAATTATATTCAGTCAAAAACACCTTTAGAGTTAGTTTAGAGCTCCCTAAAAATAACAATTAAAAAATAGCTTATGGAGGATATTTCCTCTCTTCTCCTTTAAATTTATGTGATGTTCAAGGTGGACAAAGTATTTTTGGGAAAAAAAAAACTATAGCTTTTTAACATCATTTTATATTTTATGAAACATAAAATTATCAATTCTGTTGGAGTGCAAAGAAGTTACCCTACTTGTCCCAAGTGAGTTTTAGTCTTTTCCCAGCTCTCCTGACTTCCTGTCCAGCAACAGAATGGATAAGTAAGAGATACAAGAGGAAACAGGTTAATGGGAGGTGGCTATTATTGTTTTCTTCATCTGTTTGCTTAGGATGAGTGAAAGTTGGTCATTTTTGAGTGCTGGGAAGGAACAGCTTGTTGAAAGGAAGGTGATGATACAGGAGAAGGATCATCGACGGAACAAATTCCATGAGGATTTAAGAGAGGGTATAACCCAGAGTATGTGTGGAGGGAAGAGATACTACCTCCCAGGAACAAGAAAGGGCATCCGCATCTATGACAGCATTGTCACTTTGACATATCTCACTTCAAGGCTGGGCGCGGTGGCTCAAGCCTGTAATCCCAGCACTTTGGAAGGCCGAGACGGGCGGATCACGAGGTCAGGAGTTCGAGATCATTCTGGCTAACACGGTGAAACCCCGTCTCTACTAAAAAAAAAAAAATACAAAAAGCTAGCCAGGCGAGGTGGCTGACGCCTGTAGTCCCAGCTACTTGGGAGGCTGAGGCAGGAGAATGGCGGGAACCCGGGAGGCGGAGCTTGCAGTGAGCTGAGATCCGGCCACTGCACTCCAGCCTGGGCGACAGAGCGAGACTCCGTCTCAAAAAAAAAAAAAAAAAAAAAAAAAAAGGACATATCTCACTTCAATGTACCACAAAACATTTTTATGAAATGACATTGACATATTCATATTCACTTCTACATATATCCTATATCGCCTCATATAATTTGTGAAGTTGTAATTCAAAAATATCTAGGTTTTTAAATGCTGTCTTATCAATTCTTTCTTTCTTTATTTTTCATCTAAATGTACATCCCTTATATCATACCACATAATATTTTCTCTCTTCATGTTTAAAAACAAGATATAAAATTATTTATATAGTGAAACTTCAGTATTATTCAAAAGACATATGTATTTTTAGAATTCGTGCTACTATGGTAATTTATAAAGAGCAAAATAGCTAAATATTTCAATTTTCTTTCATATAATTCTTAAAATTTTCAAATTTAGAGCAGAGAAAATAGTTTTATAATCAAAACTTTACAAATTCAAATTTTTAAAAATCTTGTTTTTTTCTGAGTCTATCACAAACTGCTGTGTAAATCTGAGCAAGATGAATACCATTTCTTTACACATTTCCTGGGCACATTTAGAAAATAAAGGAATTAAACAGTTATCTTAAGTCTATGTCAAACTCCAAACAGGCCTGGTTTTATGATATAATTGTTCTCATTTTAAATATGTACTCAACATATAAATTGCTTAAATATGTATTTTTAATATACAAATTGCTTACTATTTTTATGCACATAAGTAATTTACAATTTTAAAATATTTGTGGGCTTTGTGAAAAGCCAAATAACAAGAGAAGGTGCTTCCACAGGCGAGAAATCACTTAAAAAGCTCCAGGATACATTTAAAAAGATGAATTTTATATATATAAGCAAAAATGACAATAACCTGTTCTCAGAGAGAGAAAAAAAAGTTTCCAAAAACAAATAAGGTAATAAATTTTCCATGCATTTGTGTGTTAGCTAGAACATAAGAAGATCTCAAAGTATTAGAAATTTGGATTTCTGAGCTGCTTCTTGACTAAATAGAAACATAAAAATCATGGGCAACTGGCACCTTCAACTCCAGGAGGGCCTAAGATGTCAGGTAAGCTATTGAGTGAGAGAAAGAAAAACGTACCAGTAGGAATTCATGGTATAAAGTTAGCCTACATCGTGGAGCAGTCGAATGAAAACAGGCTGGGTTCTAAATGAAGCCTTCCTTTTGTCAAAGCAATTTGTATGAAAGAGCAAAATGTCATTGGTATAACTTAATAAATATGTGTTATTACCCTATAAAGGACCTCAGAACACAAGCGTTATGAGCACATCAGACTTTGTCTATTTGCTTTACTGCTGTGTTCCTCAGTGCTTATAGCAATGATTGGCACATAGTGCTCAACCAGTATTTGTTAAATGAATTGACATGCTGGACTTCTTCCTGCTGTTAGTCTAGACTAGAGTACTAATGAAATCTGATGCTCAAATCAGTGAGTTTAGATCAACAATTACTCATTGCTTGTCTAACACATATCAACAAAATTATCTATCCCTGTAGTGACCACATTTGCAAAACCTAAACTCATATTGCACAATCTGCAAAGTACAAATACTTTCATGATAACAACAGATTTGCATATCTGAAAATATAATTTTTACAAAAACATTCAGAAATTAACTTTATATTATAGAATGGCCACTTAATTTCTAATGAAAAATGGCTCACTGTTGAAAATGAAAGAGGGCACCATCAATAATTACCCTGGTACAGTAGGCATAAACTAGACATACCCCTGGAGAAATGGGTTATATGGCATCTCCAAAAGCCCCCATGCTGAAGCCTATCCCTAGAGAAGTGATATGTTAAAAACCCACTTTCTCAGCCCTAGAAAAATCAAGTAACTAACGAAGAGAAACAAAATAAAATAAAATAAGTTTAAAAATGTTTAAAGACTCCTAGATCATCATGCCAGGAAGGTAATAGAAAAGCTTAACTCCACTGCAAAATGAATATCTTGTAAGAACTGAAGAGCTAAATAGATCTTATTGCACTGTAATGACATGCAAGATTATCTCCATTGACGTTTAATAGGATGTTATCTAATTGCTGTTAAATAAAAGGAGAAACAGGGATTATTAAAAAGCAATGTTACTATCAGATACCCAAACAGAATGTGTAATTTCTCTGCTTTACTATTTATATACATAGTTCAAACAACAGGGTACACCTACAAAATATCATGGCAAAATTTATTTGATCGTCATCTTCATTATTAGCACCATGAGAAAACATGGATAAAACTTGAAGGGAGTAACAACAAATTGTAATACATTAGATGAAATTGTAAAAGCATCATAAAATTGGCACATAGGTGTTCAAATATGATGCTATTTATAGTATATTATTTTTCACCTTAATGAGACACCTGAAAATTAGTTACATCGTTACTATTAATCTAAAAATCTTCATGCCTTTGAACAGCCCTCTGCCTCAATCACTGGAAACCCTTACTGAGGCTCTTCACTACCCAAATACGCCAGTTTTTCTCAGAGGTGGGGAAAGAGAGATAGAGATGGAGGTGGAGAGAGGGAGAGAGCTCATGAACCTCTTTTTAAAATGAAACTATTTTTAGTCTCAGTCATTCCCAGGTTAAGATGAGAAAGAATTCTGATTTAATTAACTTGCATTCACAATTCCCTGAAATCATTCGAACTAACGGGGGTATTAATGAGAAACATTTTTAAAGAACCTTGTCATTCTCTATTCTATAGAATACATCACACTGGAGTTTGTCTCCTCAGAAGCTTGCATTTTATTGAAGTCCTGTTGCTCTCACTGACATTGAAACACACACTTGAACAGACTTCACAAAACCAAAGAAGAGAAAACCTAACAGTACTCCACAGGTCCTCTTATTTAGCCCACACAATTATCTTTGCAGTAAGTCATTACTATCCCCATTCCATAATAAGAAAACTGAGGCTTGGAGCACTTACAAAGGGTTTTAGGTCAGGTCTTTGGATTAGAATCTATTATTTTCTTCCTGAGTACAATGGATATTGTTAAAGGAAAGTCTGTGTGTATCAAGTATCTGATTCTTGAACGTTAGACACTTGCACTGTGGATTAATTGTCTTTACAGAATGCCACTAACTAGGAACCTAACCTCTGATCATTCTAGGGTATCATGGTCTAAAATATTAGCTCCACCATGGAGCTTTGCAAAAATCAGAATAAATGGTTTCATGCATTTTTACATGTGACTTAGGACATTTGTATTTTCTGATATATACACCGAGCAATGAAGGAAAAAGTAGAATCAATGAATTGAATATGATTAGTTGCCTGAAATTGTAAAATTATATGGATATTATTAAAATAACAGTCTTTTTAAACAACTTTTTAAATGAAACCAATATTTGATGGGATAAAACTGATGATTATAACAATGGTTGACAACTTGTTCAAATAAAAGAAAAACCTGGTTAAAGAGATGGAGTAAAATTAAACTTTAAAAGTATTTATGCAAGCATAAATACATCTCTGGTATAGCACTTTACACTGTATTAATATTTATTTAAATGTATACAAACACATACTCTCTAACTACCATTCTATACTTTGAAGAGTAAAGAACATGAATTTACACATCTTTATAATACCATCCTTTGCAAAAATGCACTAGAATCCTCACAGTCTTTTAAGGTAGGCACTGTTGCACAGATGAGAAAACTGGGGCCTGAGGAAGTTATGTAACTTGTCCAAGGTTATGTATCTACTCAGTCATGAAGTTCAGAATCAGAACCAGGCATTTATCCGGAGATTTTATGCTCCTAACCACTTCTCATAGTGCCTCATGGAGTTAAGTGATCACTAAGTAGTCGCTGACACTATTATCTCTAGTTTTCACTGTGTAAAAATTAACATTCTGAAAACAAATGCTTTAAGTACTTTACCGGTACTTAAGTACTATACTTTAAGTGCTTTCTCAGTAAGTTCATAAGCAATGAAAGGAACTGCTATGTTAACTTTGAATCTTTCCCACAAAGGTAATTATTAGTAATGCGAACACCAAGGAATCTTGGGAGAAAAAATAATATCAAATTCTAACTGTACCAGAGATTAGTGTAAGGCACAGGCAAAATCAGAATATGATCCTTAAACCTGCTATTGAGGTCTTTACACCACATCCATGGGCCTAGGGGCCCCCAGATACGAGATGATAGTCCTCCTTCACCCTGCTTTCCTTAAACCTTCCAAGGAGCACTGTATTGAGTTCTAGGTATCAGGATCGTAGAAGAGGCACAGACACAGTGGAGTGCCGTGGAGTGGAGTTTCATTCAAATAAGAATCACGGGGGTCAAAACTTTTGCTTTTCTGACTTTTTTGAAAAGAGGATACCATAAATTATGTAACCAAACTAAACACTTCAATTACACATGAACATATATTGACATAGTGTTTTCATTACAAACATGAATAACAATGTTGAAGTTGGAGCTCACAAGAGGCTCGTTTTATTGCCTGCACAGTTTCTGGCATATGGTAAGTGCACAACATTGTTCGAGAAAGAAATAGAAAATTGAGAAAAAAACTGGACAATGTTTCATCAGGAAGGTAAGAAACTACACAATTCTGTTTTCTCCTCTCCCTTCCCCAAATTAAGCTGATTCTCTGAAAGTCAACAACTTGTCAGCTATGCCCTCTAGTCTTGACCACTATAGATAAAAACTAGAATATCTGGCATTAGGCATAAAACGTATTACTACATATTCAGTAACTGTAAGATTCTTTTAACGTCCTGTGGATTGGCGTGGGTTGTAGATACAAGATGTGTAACCAAGAGTGAGAAACTGAACTACCTTACATGTCTGAATAGTCAGGGTCTAAATGAGCCAAAGTGACATTCTGCAACTGTCAAATTAATAAGAATTAATTTTCTTATAACATAGGTGATATATTTAATAAGTAAAATATCTAGGAAAAAGAGGAAATGGAAACATTTAGTCTAATACTTATTTTTAGTAATTCAGACTTACAAAGACATTTTAGTAGTAACATGATCTTACATTTATCTGGTATGTCACTGTTTAGAAATTGTTTTGGTATATATTACCTAAATGATCTGGTTAGGTGCAGAAATACCAAAATATAAAGAAAATATTAATGTAGATATTATTGCAAAGTCAATAGCTTTCAAACTGAGCTACAAGAAACTAAGATAAAAATATATGTGAACATTTAAAAAACTGAACCAGATATACCATTTATGAATGCAATATATATAAAAAATCTGTTTCTACAGCAAACAGCAAAATCACAGGTACTGATTCTTTAGTTTGGAGTGATTAAGAATGCATGCTCTCAAGTCAGAATCCTTCGTTCAAATCCCTCTTTTGCTGCTTGCTAGTCATGTGACTTTGAGGAGTGGCTTCGCCTTTTTGAAACTCAATTCTCCCATTTTTGTAAAATGAGGATAGTAATAATACCAAAGGATTGATTTGAGAATTGAATGAAAGAACGTGTGCATAGTACATAGTGTAGCATACGGTATACAGCACAAATATTAGGCCCCAGCAAATATTAACCATTAACTCATAGCCTTTTGTTCCTCCTCTTGGTTCAGCAACTAGTTACAGAGCGACCTCACTGATTAATAACAAGATGTGTTATCTTCAGTTCATGGAAATCCTCAGTAAACACCTAAATATACTGATACTGCTTTTAAATCATGTTGTAAGGGCTAAGCAGGAAAAAAAAGGCAGAATATGCAAATGTTTTAGGCCAGTTTTATCTATTTCTTTGCCATCTTACAAATAAGCAATTCTTAATCACAAACTTACAAGTTTTGCTGTATAAGTCTAGGCCCTAATATTTACTCCCACTTTCCTAATTCAATCATTTTGGAATAAGGATCATACAATTATGATATCAATAAGTACCAGTATGGGAGGGGATGTTTCATTATTTCTATCTTGTTTATCGTTACTTTAATAAATTTAGAAAAATAAAATAGTATTCAAATGCAAATGGCTGCTAGTTACCACATCTCAAATTATGATGTGAAGTAATATTTTCTTTAAGATGCTTTACATTTTCTCAGTCACTCTCTCAACTCTTAACTGGAATTTTCTAAATAGAAGATGCTGAACAGAATCCTACTCTTTTTATTGTCTTTGAGAAACATTCGTTTCTAAGTGGGTACAATTCATCTTTCAGTATTTATAAGGTCCAGAATTATATTTTTAAATAATTGGCTAAATGCAAATATCTCATTGTTGGGTAACTGGAGACTTAAGCAGAATAAAAATGATTAAGAATAACAGTATAATTCATTGGTTAAAAAAGGTTCAAACTGACCCACCCAAATCTATTTAACCAATCCTGCCATTAAGATACAATATCTGCGTTGGCCGAATTCAAAGCTAGCAAAGTGAGCCCAGATATCATTTCCATTTCTACTTCATCATAACCATAATTATTTTTAAAGAATGCTAATACAAATGATTATTTATTGGAGCCAATCGTATTATTGTAGGATAGTGGAAAAATACAGCTCAATAAGGTCCAGTCTCCCTTTTTTTCCTATGATATGTGAATTCTATATACAGTATTGGATTACATAAGTGAGTGTAATTTAATTTATGTTAGTACTATAAAATTGTATAATCCTATCTTGCTAGTTTTTAACATGAAGATTATTTGGTAGAGTTAAAAAATACTGACCCAGTCTTTCTGAATTCTTGATACAAGTCTCAGCTGTCCCGGACACTTGAAAGTACGCACTTTTGAGCAAGATACTTTTCCTCTCTAATACTTTTACAAAATAAAGACTTCAGATGATTTCAAGCTCTGAAATTTCTATTTTTCCACATATAAAAGTAAAGATATATATATTTTCTAATTATTTCATTCTCTTCTCATAAAATGTAGCGAAAAATAGTTTAAAATATATTTTTAAATCTAAAAACAATTTTCAAACATTAACAAAAGTATCATTGTTTGCCAAAACATTAATTTCCCCTTAGCAGTAGTACAATAACCAAAAGTATAAACTTAAAGAGATAACTAACATAAAATCAATCATGTTTTGGCATTATGTTATCAGATTATATCAAAAACATCTAGAAATCACTCAAGATTATTGTACTAGTTTACAGATTTAAAATACATACATTAATGATAACACTGATGTAGGATTCTATATTTCCTGATTTGTTATGCTTTGTAAAGCATTTCAACATTCCATGTTAATTGCTTACCTTTTCCAAGTAATTTTTCGTATCATTAACAGTAGCATTGGATACTGTAATTTGCTTATCATGGTTGCTTGAGTCTACATAAATTTCACCTATTTTTAAGTTTTTAAACACCAATTAAGTTGGCTTAATTTTATATTTAATAAACAAAATGATTTGCATTTCCTTATGACTGGTTATTTAAGAAAAATAATACAGAGACCATTTAATCTGAGCTTTATTATGAAGGGCCAGTGAAATAAAAGGCTTAACATTGACGAGGTAAAGCTGACATCAACTGGTAAATAGTGGTAATAGTTGACAACAATAATCGTAACCCTAAAATTTGTATGACCCTCCCTCTGCAATCTGTAACGTACTTATAATTCATTAATTAAAACATGGATTTAAACCTTAGGAGCATCATTCATTATTCTTACAGCTGGAGGTGGAAGAATTCAATGTGGTCTCTGTCCCCAAGGGGCTTTCAGTCTACTGGCAAAGATATACACACATGTGGCCCTACAGCAATACTGACTGGCACACAGGCAATAAAATAGGTGAAAAGGGGTGGAGAAGTGAGAGATTCTGGTCATGGTGATTTGGAAAAATTTCACAGAAGAGGAGGCATTTAACCTGGTCCTTGAAGCAAAAAAGGATCTAGACTCTTAAAAGATGGGAAGGCATTTCACACAAAGAGAAAATCTCTATACTGTCATTGTCTTTAATTTTTGAATGTAGGAGAAAATGGAAAGAAATTAAGTGACCTGATCAAGGTGATAACAAGAGAAAGAATCAGAGGTACACTATCATTTTTAACTCCGGGGTCAGAATGGTTCCTGCGATATTACATTGCTTCCTTCTGGAAGTGAGACAATTTCTCTGCTTTCACAGTCACCTTCGCCCCCCGTTTATTTCTCCACGTTGCTGCGCCCTTTACAGGACCTTGCTAGGATGTCCACAGAAAAACACAGAGGCAGCCACATCTTCATAAAACATATTACATTTTGGCTGTGTCTAAAAATCAAATAAACACATGTAGGTATATTTTTGGCCCCCTTTCCTCACCATTCTCCATCATTTCAAAGGAATGGGAATTTGCGCTGTCGCCACATGGCACACTCAATAAAATGTTGATCCATTCCTTTAAACCTTCCATTTTTCTACTTCAGTTTGTCAAGTGTTCCCAATTCCAAGAAATCATAATTCACACTGTGCGGGAGGTTGCAGATTTTTGGCTCTGGAGGTTGTGCAGATGTTATTCCTTAAGGAAGACGATCGTGATTGCCTATGTGAGTAATGGCTGTGAGTCGGCTAGAAGCCAAAAGTTCTCTTATAGCGGAATGTATAAACCATTCTCCTACTGAAAGAAGGCCCCCAGTAGGATAATATATTATTACACATGATTCAAATTACAGGATCTGCAGCAGGGGAGCTCGTGACTGATTCAGGACAGTCGCCCCCTGAATACTGATGATGGGATGATGGAATGCCTCATGAATTAAAAGGGCCATGGTTTCCCATCTAAATCCTTCATATGCTTTAAAAAGTGACTATGCCTATCATTGCACTCTTTAAGCTTCTTAAACGAATCATGCACTATTATGAAACCCTTGTCAATATTTTTTAAATTCCATGTTTTTGAATAATTATATTCAAAACATCCTTTTAAAAGAAAGACCACGAAACTTCACCTTCTCTGCTAGAAAACGGTGTGCCTTTAACACAAATATGCAATAAAGATATGACTTAATAGAAATTGCATTGAAGTGTGACCCAATTTTGCTCTCCGGGATTTTATAAAGCAACCTGAAATCTTCACATGCCACATGTTCCAGCCTCTTTAAGTTATCTATAGAACAAATGACTGTATCCCTGACAGCTAAATACAAATGTGCAAGGCAAAATTGTATTTCCAAAGGGTTTCTGCAGATAAATGAACTCGTTTGTGAACATTATTTCATTTGATCTACTTTGGTTATGTAACAATCCCATAAATTTGCTAAAGGCATTACATTGCGAATGGAGACCAGGCATTTTTATAGAAACACTAAGGCAAATGTTAAATATTATACATTTTAAAAAACAAACTGTATTACTGCAATAAATTCTGAAATAATATGTAAGCTGGTCCCTTAACTTCTTTTCAAGCTGGTTCTTGTATTCAGTTTTTCTAGTAAATGGATGCAAATCAGGTGCATTGTGCTGGGGTGGGAAGGGGGAGATTTGTCCAGAAATGACCTCAGTTCTATTCATTAATAAAATGACATTGTTGGCCAAGAGCAGTGGAGAATGAAATATAACAAGAGTGAACTTTCCTCCATGTGACAGATGCACATAAGTGCTTTTTGGATAAAGCACTGTATGTAAAATGGCCACTGCAGCATAAAATCTGGAAACGTTAAAGGATGTTCTAAGACACAGATTGTTTGAAAAATCTGCAACTTCCATGGCAATGCACCCCTTATTATCTATTACCTTGTACAATTCTGAACCCCAACTTGGAGAAGCATGTATTCATTCATAAGAAGAGGGATCAGACGATATAAACAGAGGTTTAATGTTGTTAAGAATTTTTTTTTTTAAGAAAGAGAAGATAATTTTTGCAAGTTCAAAACAAAATAGAATTGTAACCAGAATCCCTTTCAGTGACGGCAGACACCAATGGGGTAAAAAAAAAAAAAAAAAAAAAAAAAAAAGGTAAAAGCCATCGGACAGAATGTAGCCACATTTTTGCATAGCGGTTTAAATTATGCCAGCAGAATAATTAATGGAAGGACCTAATATGGAATGGGGGGGGTGACAGGAAAGGGGGAAGGCTATGTTAAACAAAGTTCATTACTGCATGATGTAAATGAGTTTCTCACCAGTGATGTCACTGATTGGCTGAGCTGCAGAGCTGGCTTCGAGCATGGCCGGATTGGCTGCTAGCTCTTCTGGTGCCTGCCTGCTCGGGCAGCGGTTGAACCAGATACTTTCTGTCTCTCTTGTTGTCGTTTGAAGCAAATCTTGTTCAGCCCAGCTGTGTCTCCATAGTAGTGGCACCCTAAGAGAGAGTCTCCCTCCTGCTTCCCACAGCTCGTCTGTGAGGCGGTCGCTGCTGTGAAATACCAGCCCTTGGCACCAAGCCCAGACAGCGTTCTCAGATCCATCTATAACACACATACAAAAAGAAAAATAGGAAAAAAAGCAGTTCTTTCATCTGAATTGCATCCTAAGGAGGATTAAGAAGGCTTCTATTGCTACTGATTTGTGTTCCTTCAATTTGATGGTTAAAATAGTTTTTGAAATACAGTATCTTCTCATCTGCAGTAGAACACCATTGGTTAAAATTGGTTAAAAAGACGGGGGGAACCCCCCTCTCCCATGTTTACCTTGATTACAGAAAAATAATTCTTCATTTTCTTCCTAAGCACCGTAACTGATGTTTTTGGTCCTCTACCAGAATTTTAAACTCTCACCAGATTTCTAATTACAGCCGAGTCATTATTTTTCAGGTTAAGACAAGGGATCTTAATTAGCATTCTTTTTTAGCTATGCGAAATGAGACAGGGCATGAAACAGAAACGATCTATGGAGAGGCAGAGAGAGAGAAAGAAAAAAATCTGTGCAGCTTTTACAGTTGAGCTGACACCCCCTCCTTCCCCGCTCTCCCTCCACCCGCCTTGCAAAAAAGAATGCAGTCATATGAACTTTACCAGACAATGGAGTACCTACAGGCTCTCCCCTAGACAAGTCCTTTATAACCAGCCAGTGCTATGTGCTGCAGACAGTGGCCAATCGGCAGGCTCCTTTCTGCAGCCGGGACACAATAGGTGCATTGGCCACACTGTCCTCCTAGACCCTGACAGCAGTTCAGGTTCATTTATTGTACACTGGAAGGCACATATGTCTTTAATATTCACTGCGAAATTATCAGTGCGACTGCCTTGATTTCACCATAATTACATCAACCTAATTACCGCGCCCAAGCTGCAATAGCACTGTTTGCACAGAGTGGTGCATAGCCATGCATGCCGTAAAAATATGCATGAACATGCTTGCTTATTTCAATAATAAAATCCGCCAATTTTCTTCCCACAGCTTCCTCCAGAATACTTCAGTGGAATATAGCCATCGCTTTTCCCCTTCAAAAGAAAAAAAGCATGTGTGAGTGTATATATATATATACACTCACACACACACACATACATATACAAATAATACATATTATTTAAACATTTTCCTTGTCATTTATTGGAATGAAGTATGGGAGTAGAATCTAGTCACTACATACAAGGTCATTAAAGACCTAAGGCATTTCCCCCCTATTACCAGGCATCAGAGTGAAGGAGTAAGTGAATCTGCACGAATCATTATAGCCATGACTACAAGCCGATTTATTCAGAGTCTAACTGTCATGTACATCTGCATATGCCTAATTTATGTATTTTCATATTACATAATTATGTCATGCCTTGAAACATTGACTCAAAATGCTTGAAAAATTAAATCCTAGCTTTTTGTGTATTAGTTCAGCAGAGTTAGGCACGGTCTGTGGTAGAAACTGTCTGCTTTTTTATTTTATTTTATGCATGTTGCATTTGCATATTCATGAACACAAAAGCTCTTATGACCGCTGACTCTGCAGCAGGGGATGAAAAGGCACGATCCCGCATACAGACGTATTAATTTCTAGGGGAAGAATGGCAGCCTATGATGACCAGAAAGAGAAGATGTTTGGGGGTTTCATTTGGGGGTTACCTCATTATATAATAAATGTCGCTAACCCGCCAACGAGTGTTGAAGTATAATAAACTTGGAAAGTAAAGCCAATTTGTATTATTCGTGGCCATTCATCCACACTGTAAAAAAAAAAAAAAATAAGCATTTTGAAATGCAGACTTCTGACTCAGGTCTTTGCAGGTAAAATAAAGGGGGTGTGCTCAGAAGCTGCTCATTATTTCATAATTTACATATCTCTTGCTCCAAATCAGAATGCTAAGCTTTAAGCTTTGATTATTTTCTAAGTCAGAATTTTACCAGCGTTTACCTATATCTGTTGGTGTATTTTGATTTCTAGTTCATGTAATCAGGAATGGAATTCATCATGAACGTAGGCACTTCAGGAGAAACAGTAACCTATTTATACTCATAGAGCTGTATGTATATAACATATACTCATTCGACAGAGAAAGAATCCCAACCATTTTTTATAAATTTATATTTTGTAGTCCTGGTTTTAAATATATGTAAATTTGTATCATAAAATGTATTCAAGTTGCTTTTGAATTTTATTAGCATTTTAAAAGAAAAGCACAGCTCTTCTATCTATACTTTCCAAAAATCAAGTTTTAACAGGAGGGATGGGGAAGGCCAATTCTTAACTAAACCAAAAGATCATAAGGCTCAATCATAAACACACAAATAATATAAGAAAATACAACATTTTTATTCCTGAACTGCTACATACATTGAAATCAAAATACCTGAAATCAAATATGTAAATTAGTTACTTGATAGATAATGTGAAATCCTTTTTTCTCTAAGGGAATGCAGGCAATTTCAGAAAAAAGTAAAACTTATGCAACTACTTGCCTTGCCTTTTTGATGATTTTCCTATTAAAGGCAAATTTGTCTAAATATTTGAATTAATCATACAAATTTACTAGTAATCAAATTAAATTATGTGGACCTCATTCCTCTCTCCCCTCCCTTTCACACACACATATATATACACATATGTGCACACACATATGCATATATGTCATACGTGTAAATACACACATGTATAAAATTGTGGCTGTACTCTTTATTTCATAAGAATGTGCAACTTTTCTACCCACTCATCTCAATTCTTCGATCTGACACTGAACAAGAAAAAGCTTAGGAAAATCAAAGAGGTCATACTTAACTGTGAGTTGACCATTTTGCTAAGTAAAAATCAAAACAGAGTTCAAACTGTCATAATATCACATAGATTTAGATTCCACTAACACACAGGATGTGTTTGGAAACTGCTGTTATTCAAAGAATTTTACAGAATATATTAATTTCATAAACAAGATTAGTGGATGATTCATATCTGACTTGCTTAACAAAATAGTATTTGTAAACAAACACTAAAAATATTGGAGACCTTTCTTAAGTACTACAATTCATTAAACCAGACAAGCTAGGCTTCCTACCTAGAAACACTCTGCCATTGAGTTACTAGACATACTTGAAAAAAAAATTGCATTTCTTATAGTATTCTACTATCCAGGTTTTACTAGCCCTCTCAGACTCCAAACACAAATCACAATGATGAGATTTTAATAGACTACTCAAATTTGAAATACTTTTGCAATAAAATTGCATTTGGAATCACTTTACTAGATAAGTTAAACAAAAAGTAGACCTTAGAAATTTAAACCATCAATTTTATACAGGACATCCAAAGAAAATTAGTAACTAGTTACTGTATTTCCACCCTGTCATGCTGCCATCCTTTATTAAAATTTGATTCTGATCCGCTGCTGCCAGAATATTTTTAATTGGTTGAGTTTTACTATTGATAAGGAATTTATGACCTCCTCCCATAAGATCAAAGACATGCATTTATAAAATAACTGTATGGAGAATACGAGCATCATCTGTGTTCCCAGGATGAAGGAAAGCAAACTTCTTTGCAAAGATCAAAAGCCCAACCTGAGATGTACAATCATGATGATCTCACCAAAAGAGTGAAGTCTGCACAAATTGGCTGTAAGAATGTAAGCAGCCAATCGCATTAACTTTATGAATAATACAATGCATTCTATAAGAAGAGTGAACTTGAAAAGAGACACAAAAATAACAAAAAGCAACTTGTCTGTCTGCTCATTGACTTATTCTTAGAAAAAAAAAAAAAAAACTTAGTTTTAGTAAGTATGGCAAACATTCATCAACATGAAGAGACCACTGTTTATCCCCCGTCTACAAAATGACAAGCATTCAGATGACAGAACAAGATGCAGCTCATCATCATAATGGCCCTAAATATCTGACTGCTTTTTGTGCACAAACTTATAGATTAAAAATTCAGTGTTTATGCTTTGGATTTCAAATACACAACCCTTGAAGTCTTTAATAATCTTTATAGGATGTGAAAAGCATAAGAATTTTAAAAGTGCCATTGATGGTTCAATTAGTCTACATTCTAATACCAAAAAACACTTCTCAGTGCATAGTTATGGTTGATCTTGTTTATATTGGCCTCCAAAAGGCGAGCAGTGTATCCCTGTGGGAAAACATGGCACCTCAATTTTTAAAACTGGCTTCTCTTGCAAAGTTCCCAAGCTGTTTTAATGGGATTATTTATTAAAGATACAATTGCTTCATAACGATAACATAATAAATCATGACATCTAAATACCCAAAAGAAAAGAAAATCTTCAAGCAGATTAACCAGCTAACAAGAAATATTTTATTAGAAAAAAACAGCCACAGGTTTCAGCAACTTTTAACTTGAATCTGATGGTCTATAATTACTATGATTTCTTTTCCTATATACAAGAAACAGCAGAGAACTTTAGAAAGAAAAATGAAAACCTTTCATCTGAGAAGTTGCCACCAAGTATCTAGGACTATCTCTTTTTCTCTGAGTAATGATTTTCATACAATAAAAATTGTTTTTAATATCCAGATGAATTAGAAAGAAATACTCTCTGTGACCAGGCACGGTGGCTCATGCCCGTAATCCCAGCACTTTAGGAGGCTAAGGCAGTTGGATCACGTGAGGTCAGGACTTCGAGACCAACCTGACCAACATGGTGAAACCCTGTCTCTACTAAAAATACAAAAATTAGCCAGGCATAGTGGCACACACCTGTAATCCCAGCTACTAGGGAGGCTGAGGCATGAGAATCTCTTAAACCTGGGAGACAGAGGTTGCAGTGAGCCAAGATCACAGCACTATACTCCAGCCTGGGCAACAGAGTAAAACAAGGAAGGAAGGAGGGAAGGGAAGGGAAGAGAAGGGGAGGGGAGGGGAGGAGGAAAGAAAGAAAGAAAGAAAGAAAGAAAGAAAGAAAGGAAGAAAGAAAGAAAGAAAGAAGGAAAGAAAGAGGGAAAGAAGGAAGGAAGGAAGGAAATAAGGAAGGAAAGAAGGAAGGAAGGAAGGAAAGAAGGAAAGAAGAAAAGAAAGAAAGAGAGGAAGGAGGGGGAAGGAGGGAAGGAGGGAAGGAGGGAAGGAAGGAAGGAAGAAAAAGAAAGAGATGCTCTACTCAAGCTCAAGCCATAGACTAAGTCCAGAATTATATTAAGCAGTAGCTGTTAAATTAATGATTAACAAGAAAGTTGTCAGATTGTATCTCACAATCTGCATGCAGTGCAGTAAAAAAAAAAAGTTGTTCACTCTACACCACAGATGTGCAAAGGAAACATGGCTTCTTCATTTTCTAAAAGTGAGCTAATTTCCATTATATGCTCTACCCCACTGGGTGCTTAGGGATAAGGAGAAGAAATTAAATTTGCCAATTAATTTATCTCATTGCTTTTTGGTTTCAACAGCCTCTTTTGAGTTATTTCCTCTTAAGTGACAGAGAGATGGTCCTCCAAAATTTTCCACATCCTGATCCCTCAAAACTACACATGTTACATCATGTAGCAGAGGAAAATTAAGGGTCCTGATGGAATTAAGGTTGCTAATCAGTTGACATTAAAATAAAGAGATTTTCCTAGATTATCTAAATGGATGAACTATGATAAAAGTATTGCTTTGGTGGGAAACTGGTGAAAGTACTAAATTCAGGTAGACCAGTAAGTCAGAGATGATATCATGAAATGTAGGATAATCTCTAAAATAATTATGTAACAATTTATTACTATGAGGCTAATAACAAGATAAATAAAATTTAAAAAGCGATTAATCCAAAGAAAAGCAAAAGAAGAAATAATTGGTGGAACAACTAAAAGACAATCACAAGAGTGTTGATTTAAAGCCATTTTTATCAGTAACCACATTAAATATATTCATAAATATTCAACTCAAAGATTTTTAGACTGAGTATAAAAACATATTAGCTGTGTGCTGTTTATGAGACAAACTTTAAATATAAGTATAGAGACTGATTGAAAGTAAAAAAAGATGAAGAAAAAAATCCCCAAACACTACATTTAAAAAAAAAGAAACAGATTACAATGATATGAGACAAAGAATTGAAGGAAAAAAAATGATAGAAAACAAACAGGACATTTTGTAACAACAAAGACATCAATTAAATAGGAAGATATAACAGTTTACATTTATATTAATCTAATATCATAATTTTATAATATTTTAGAAAAAGTTGGACATCTCCTAGAAGGATTATTTTAAAAACAAAATTAACCAATATGACGTTATCACCTTTTTATAATTACATGCAGAATATTATTTTCACAAATACTTAATTGAAAAAGATGTTGGACCATAATGCAAGCACCAGCAAATTTCAAAGGATTGTAATTATACCATATATTTTATCGGACCAAAGTAGAATTAAAAATATAAACAATTATAAAGATAAATCAAAAGTAAAACTATAAAGATAATTTGAAAATAACAATTATAAAGATAACTCAAAAATGTCTACATAATTGAAAGTTATGTAACATATTGTAACTAACCCATGTGTCAAAGAAGAAAACAAAATGAAAATTAGAAAATATTTTTAGCTGCATAGTAATAAAATATAACCTGCCAAATCTGTGAAATGCATGTAACTGTAACAGTGATTTAAAAAATATTTATAGCATTAAATGTATATATTTTTGAAACACTAAAATTTAAGCTTTTATTCTAAGAAGCTAGAAAAATAAAAACAAATTAATTCACATGAAAGTAAAAGAAAAGATGAATATTAACTGCAGAAATCAATGAAACAAAAAGCGGTCATAAAATAGAGAAACTCAATAAAGAAAAACAGTGGTCCTTTGAGAATAATTTAAAATAATAAATTTCTAACCAACATATGTCATGAAAACAGAGCAAGATAATACCAACATCAGTAATGAAAAAAGAGAACATGGCTACAGACACTAAAGGCATTGAAAAGGTGCATAGAGGATATTAGAAATAGCATTGCACCAGTAACTAGAAAACCTACATGAAATGGATTAATTCCGTAAAAAATACAACTTACCAAAATTGGCACACCAGAAAACAAAAAACATGAATAATCACATATTCAACCTGAATTAAGCACCTCCCTAGAAAGAAAACTCCATGACCAAATGGCTTTACTGGTAAAATTTTTCAAAAATTTAAGATAGTCACAATACCAATCGCATACCAAAACATTCAGAAACCAGAGAATGATGGAACAATTGCAAACATTTTGAGTCTGGCTTAACATTGATAACAAAGCCTGATAAAAATTTTACACACAAAAAATGAAAGCTACAGAACAATATTTTCATAAATATCTAAGCAGAATTTCTGAACAAAAATTCATGCATGGAATTCATGTATATATAAAAGAATAAAACATCCTGACCAAGTAGAGTTTATTCTAGGACTGAAATGTTCTCATTTTTTAAAACCATCAGTATAATTCATCACATTAAATAATGAAGAAGCAAAACTATGCAACCTTCCTAATAGATGCAGAAAATGTATTTGATTAACTTTAACATCTGTTCAAGATAAAAACTCTTACCAAACCAGTAAAATGAAGATACTTTCTTAGCTTACAAAAGATAGACAGATAAATAGATAGACAGACAGATAGATTCTTAAAAGTAAAATATTGAATATTTTCCCCCTTAGTTCAGAAACAAGACAATAATCTCCACTACTGTCACTGATGCTCAGCATTGTGCAGTTCTTAACACATAGGAAAAGTCAAGAAAAATGATATAAATACATCGAAGTTTCATGTAAAATTGTCAATATTTGGAGATGACTTGATATCGCATAACGGAAACCCAAAACATACAAATCAATTATTAGAATTAATAAGTAAATGTATCAGAATATAAAGTCTAACTACAAAAATCAATTGTAGTTTTATATACCAAAACCAATTAAAATATTAAAATTTTAAAATTTCCTTTTAGCAATACCATAACAATAAAATATTAGGCAATAAATCAACAAAAAGTGCAAGACAGATTACTGTAAAATATTACTGAAAGAAATTTTAAAGAACCTAATAAATCAAGATACATGTCATGTTTGCAGATTCTAATTTTTCATATTAGAATCACATCAGTTCTGTCCAATTGATCAATAAATTCTATCAAATCAAAATCAAAACCACCACACTTTTTGGTGAAAATTAATAGTTGATTCCAAAATTTATACATAAAAGCAAAAGGCTTAGAAGAGCCAAGATAATATCAAGACTTCTATATAAGATATCAAGAATTACTATGAAATTAAACTAATTAAGACTGTACTGTATTTGTGCAAGGGCAGACAAAAAAACAGCACAAAACAGAATAGTGTTCTAAAGCAGATCCACTCATAAACAATTATATAATAATATACTTTAAATATTATTTTTCTCTTTTTTCAGAAGTTTTCCAGTGATTGTGTTAAATAATTAGATTTATATGGTTTTTAACACCTGTATAAAAATTAATTTATAGTGACTTATAGACCCAAAATTGAAAGAAAAAATAAGAAAGCTTCTATTTAAAAAACCTAGGACAGTTTTTTTATAAGCTTGGGGTAGACATATGTTTAAGAAACAGCAAAAAGTGACTAGTCATATGGTTAATAAAAGAATAATAAATTACACTGCATAAAATTAGAAAGTTATATTCATCAAAAGTCACCATTTAATAGAGTAAAAAGGCAAGTGCAAAAGATTGATTGCATTAATGTCCCCAGTTTTTCATGCAACTTTCAATTCCTCTTATTAAAGAGGTAAAGGTTTTACTCCAACCCTTAATTTTGTATCAACTTTCTGATTTGCTTTGGCCAATGGGATGTTAACAGATGACAGACAGTTAAAGAAAGCTGAAAGAGCTGACCATTTCTGCTTCAGCTCTTGTTCATCTGCCATGATTATAAGAAAATACTCAAACTTGATTTCTGGAAGATGAAGCATGTGGAGTACAGCTAAATTGCTCAGTTTCACCAGATATGGCCATGCTAGATCAGTCAATAGGCAGCCAACCCAGACATGTCAATGAGTCCAGCTAGTAATGGTAGAGTGGCTTGTTTTCCCACCGATGACCGCAAATGCACAAGAGAGCATGAAACCATCTGAAACTTAGAGAATCTCAAGTTAAATAAGTGCTATTGCTCTATGACCCTGGATATTTTTTATTGTCTGTTTTTGACAATATTATGAACTTATATAGCAAGAAATATATTGCAAGAAGGTTCAGTCCATGCAATACATACAAAGAGGTCACATCCAAAATATATAAAGAATTCCTACAAATAAGTAAAGAAAAAAATGTAGGCAACTCAGTTAAAAATGAGAAATCGAAATCAGCAATTCATAAAGGATATGAAAATTTAAGCTACAATTAGATACGACTACATAGCTTACAAAATTGCAAAAATTCAGAAGATTACCATTACTGATAGCAGCAGTGGCCCATATGAAGCCTCTGCTGCAAAGATGCTGGTTGTAGCAGGGAGAGGCAAGGCTGGGGCTGCGTGCTCGAGCAGAGCTGGTGGGAGCTGGGAACAGGTGGGAGTTTCTCCCCCTTCTAAGTTGGTGGGGTGGGAGCCCGCCCACCTGGGCATGGCTGCAGCCACTTAACCATGGCTTCAGACCTAGGCATCCTATGCTTTTAGGGCCCAGGAAGCCCCCGTGCCCCTGCAGGCTTGGAAGTGCCTGCTCCCACTGCCTGGCATCTCCCCACTCCTGGCACCCACTCAGATATCAAGCAAAGTTGTGGCCAAGCCTGGGCACTGTCATGACCCAACCAGGCATGCACATGCTTAGGGTGGCATTGACATGCCAGCCCCCAGCCTCCTAGGCCCTCTCTGGACTTTGGGCACTGAAGAGCATGGGAAGGAGGCCGAAGTGGGGCTTTGGGCAAATTGGCAAGGGCACAAACAGCCTGGGCATCATGAATGGCAGCAGGAGGCAGACAGGTTCCTGGACAGAAATGGGCAGATCCCCAGTAAAACCCCACCTTCAAGCCAGGGATGGCCTGAAGCCTGGGGGCTAAGCTGCCAGTTCTGCAGACCAGAGTGAAAACTTAAGGTGCTTTCTCCAGGCCTGTCCATGGCCACTCATGAACCAATCAACATGCACTTCCTCCCCCTCTGAAGCCCATAAAAACTCTGGACTCAGCCAGACTCAGGCAAACAATGAGATGGCCTGCCTACAGATAGGAGCTACACACTCCAGGTCTCCTCTCCACTGAGGGCTGCAGAGACATCAGGACGACCTGCCTGGGGATAGGAGCTACCCTTTCTGGGTCTCTTCTCCATGGAAGGCTGCACTCATCAGGACAACCTGCCTGTGGAAAGGAGACACCCACTTGGGATCTCCTGAGAGCTGTACTGTTGCTCAAATAAAGCACATCTTTGCCTTGTTCACCCTCCAGTTGTCTGTGTACCTTGTTCCTCCTGGATGCAGGACAAGAACTCAGGATCCATCAAATGGCAGGACAGAAAGAGCTGTAACACAAGAAGGGCTGAAACATGCCCCTCACTTGCCATGTTACAGGTGATGAGGAGGACAGGAGAGGAAAGAGCTTCAGCCTTTCAGGGAGCCCAGACTTAGGAGCTCCCTGAGCCAGGGCTATAACCCCCTATTTGGGGCTTTGTGGTTCCTGGTGTCTCCAAGCTTCCAGGTGCCACCAGGTTCCCCAGTGCCTACAGTGGAAGCCTCTTGTGGTACACCTGGTCCAGCTGCAGCAGGGAGCCAGAGCCCATGACAGCGCCTGAAGCTGCCCACCCCACAGCAGCTCACATGCTTAGCTGTGTGCAGTGGCTGGACTCTGCATTGACTCACTCATGTATCACTCACTTCTCTGTGCCTGGCTTGCCCTTAGCAGACATCGAATCTCTGCCAGTAGCAAAAGTCAAGCACAGCCTACCAGGCTGAGTGGGCGGAATGAGCCCAGTGGGCTCAAGCAAAATGTGGGCAAAGGTGCCACAGAGGTGTCCGACTGGCAAAGCAACAACCCAGGAAGCCCGTGACAATATCAAGTGTTTTCAATAAAGTGAATCAATCAAGCCTCTTGTACTTTGCTAATTTGGCTATAAATTAGTACACCCACTCTTTGCCAAGATCAAATAAATCTGAATATATATACACCAAATGATCCAATAATTCTACTTCAAGGCACACAGTCAAGCAAAACAGAACTGTGTTTCTACCAAAAGACATGTATAGGAATATTTGGGAAATAGCCCAAGAGTGCATCAATGATAGAATGGACAAAATAATTGCACACATAATAAAAATGGGTGAACGATTTCCACATTAAACAACACAAAATGTTGAGCCGTAGGAGTCAGTCACAAAAATATATATACCATATGATTCCATTCGTATGACACTTAAGAACAAGCATAGCTCATGTATAGTGATGGAGGTCAGAATAGTATCTGCCTTTGTTGGGGAGAAGAATATTAACTAAAAAGGAGCACAAGAAAATCTTCTGGGTTCACAAAACCCAGATTTTATATCTGAATCTGGGTGGCAGTTACACAAGTGTGTACATGTGTGAGTTTTTATCAAGATGTACATTTAAGATTTTGACAGTCTACTGTATATATGTTACAATCTAATATAAACTTTAAAAAAATCTAGTGGAAGATGTTTCATCAAAATGAAAGAAAAAAATGCAAAAGAGGGAGACATGAGATGCCAGTGTCATGGAACTCAATATAGAAGAGAATTGAAGGAAATCACCATTTCCTTCCAAGGTAAAGGGAGATTCCAGAACGTTTGTACTCTAGACATGGAGAGGTGGCTTGTCCAGATGGCAGCAGCGTGACTCAACAGGTAAAGATCATGACAGAGATGCCTCTTGCCATTGTCTTGTTTTCTTGTCCTGAGGAATTAATGTCAGCTTGAACCTTGTCTTTTTATAGGTTGATGAAGAGTCTGCTTTCCTTTTTGTGACCTGTTGCCTGATCACCATCCTCAGTTCACTCCACACAAGTGTCCTGCCTTGACGTTCTCCTGAGAACTGGAACAGTCCTTTCTGAGCTACGAATAAATTATGGTACCCATTCCCCTAGCCATGAGTAGCTTTTTCCAAAATGAGTAAAGTAATCTCTAATGTTTTAAAGTTGCCATATATTACATGTAATAAAACACAATCCTAACTTACATAATCTTAATATTAGTCAAAAAAAATTTAGAAATACATATAAAATGAAGTACCATCTGTAGCAACACTACCATTCGTAAGTGCATTTTGACATAAAATTTAATAAATCATGTATAATACTTTTCTCTTTTTACTTAATGTTTTCCGTGAAATAGAACGAGATTTTCAGCACATTGGTTTTTTCACAATATTTACAAGATTATACCATCTCGAGCTCTGTGCAAATGACACTTAGCAATCAAACAACGTCATAAAGGAAATAAGATAGTTATCCATACACAAAAACGTTGACAAAATCCCCTTAAAAAGCAGAGCACAGAATAATAAGTATAATTCTGTGTACAAGTGTGCACGCACACATGCATGAATACTACATTTATAATCAGAATTTTAAAATATCTGGGAAGATACCAAGCAATGTGTTAAGACTTACTACTCCTTATTAAATGGGTTGGGAAAGGAAATGGGGACCTTTTCTCTTAACTGTATTTTTAATAACAAATATAACTACATAAAATGTTAAAAAGAAATGACACCAAGCATATGCATAGTTTAGCAAAATGATGCCAAGTGTACAGATACTCAGGAACATTTGGCTCATGTTTTTCCCACATTCTTCCAGATGGTGAAGACCATGTAGACACTTCCTCAGTTAATATTTAATGAGTGTTTACATTTGTGGCATCTTTCTTCAATATGGAGTTACAGAGATTAAAGAACTTCTCCACATTACATTCATTTATTTCTTGAAAAATTAACTGCATATTTCTGAGGTGAAAAGTCAATTAAAAAATAGCAAAGTAATGCAATAAGAAAAGCACAGGCTTGGGAGGAAGCACAGGTTTCAATCTTGGCTTTTCTGCTTTGAGATGAAATTTATTCATTTATAAAACAGAGATCAATCATCAAACCTATTTTAGAATGTTGTCACAATGATGAAATAAAGTAACATGTTAAAATATACTCCTTGGTGTATAGCCCTCAGAAATGTACTCGATGCATGTCATCTTCCTCAGTCTCTCTGATAATATCCTATTCTAAATAGCACTTATAATAAAATCATTTTTTGTGTAGTCCCAGCTACTCAGGAGGCTGAGACAGGAGAATTGCTTGAACCTGGGAGGCGGAGGTTGCAGTGAGCTGAGATCACACCACTGCACTTCAGCCTGGGTGACAGAGCGAGACTCTGTCTCAAAAAAAAAAAAAAAAAAAAAAAAAAAAATGACTTTTTGCTGTTTATATGATGCAGAATTTTGAAGATCAATATACCCTGGTGGTGGGGAGGTATTTTTTTAAAAAACTGAGAAAACTTTAAAATTCTTTTAGCATTAAAAATACATATGAGATAAACTGGTCCCTGCTGTGAATTCTTCTAAGGCAGATATAGTTCAGGAAGCAGATGCAAATCTGGCTCTTGCATTGACAGCCTCCCACCAATCTTATGGAAAACATGTGATTCTCAGCTGAATCGACAAGGTAGAGTTTGGCTAAAGGTTATCTTACAACTCTGAATTTTGAGAGCGATGTTAACTCTTCCGGGACTTTTTTTAACTGTTTATCTTGGTAAGAGGTTGTTGATATTAGCATCCATCCAAGTATCTCAATCGAAAGCCACCACTATACAATCACATGTTCTTTTTTCAAACCACCCAACTCTGGCCTGCAGTGGATAAAGCTTGCAGTATTATATATAAAGCAGTTACATATGGCAATTATTCAATTCAGTTCTGCTTCGCCTGCTGGGACTTGGGTTCCTACCCTTGGCAGATAGGAAAGGGGCCATGGTTGTGGGCAGCAGCAATCCAGGCTACTTGCCTGCTGTGATGAGGAATGGCAGCCCTGAACTTTCCTCTTTGTTGAACCCTTACCTTTCTTCTTCACTGGGATTTGCCTAAAACAGGACTTACTCAAGTTCATTAAAGCCTGTCTCTGTCTAGAAGACCTCTTCTCCAAAGGAGAACACAGCTGCTTTACTCTCCCTGCAATCAGAAAATTGGTGTTTGATCAGCTAAATTAACTTTTCTTTCAGCTACTTCTTTCAGGAGGTGTCTCTACATTAAGACTCTCAAAAAGCAAAATCTCTGCATACATAAGTGGAGCCTCTCTCAGATGACTTCATGAATCACAACACAGACTTTGCTCCCTTAGGAGCCAGTGGAAACTGTATCTTTTCCTAAACCATGGTTCAAAGAATGACCCTCAGCGTTGCCAGTGTCTTCTAAGCAAGGACACTTCAATTAATCTCAGTTCTAGTACAATTGGAAGAAAAAATACTACATTTTCAGGTGTATTGATGTGCTGTCATCAGGTAATGAAAACTATGTAACCAAAGATTTTTCTTTTTGCCTGTAATGCCAGAAAAAGTGAAGCAAAATTTGTTGCACAAGTGTTATAAACTGTGCTATCTCTGCTTCCATTAGAGGGATTTTTTTTCTCTCCCATAAATGTTTCCTCTTATTCAGTGCTTTAACCTCTAATCTCTCAAGACTTTTTGTTTTAACAGGTTGGTGGATGTATCATTAGTTTCCCATTGCTGCTGTAACAAATGTTTGCAAATTTATTGGCTTAAAACAAGCCAAATTTATCATCTTACAGTTCTGGAAGTGAGAAGTTCAAAATGGGTTTTTGTGAGCTAAAATCGAAGTGTTGGCAGGGCCGTGTTTCTTCTGGAGGCTCTAAGGAAGAATTTGTTTCCTTGCCTTTTCCACCTTCTAGAGGGCACCCACATGCCCTGGATGGTGGCCCCTTCCTCCAGATTCAAACCCAGGAGTGTTGCATCTCACAGACCGTTCTTCTCTAGTTATATCTCCCTCATATACTGAAACCTTCCACCTCCCTCTTCTATTTTTAAGGGTTTGTGATTACACTGGGCCCACTCAGATAAACTCCAGTGTAATCTCAGCATATAGTGATTAGCATTCTTAATTTTATATGCAATTCTAATTCTCCTTTGCCACATAATGCAAGTTATTTCCTGGTTCTGGGAATTAGAACATGGACATCTTTGGGGGGACATTATTCTATCTACTACAGGGGGCAAGTCTTAACAAAAACAAATTAATACTTGGCAAATGTATAAAATTTGAGTCGAATAATAATCTAGGGTCAATAACAACAACCAAAATCCCCTTTTGAAAGCAGTGGTCAGCATGAGTGGTCAGATAATCAGACAGAAATCAGCCTGAGGAGTGGCAATGGAGGGTGAACTCAGACAGCTGGAGAGATCTAGGAGACAGACCACCAGGCACTAAGAGAAAGGACCAGGACATCAAATGCAGACAGGCCACTCTCTGGGACCTCCTCCTCTACCAGACCCAGGATTTTTGTTCTCTCTTTCTCTCTGGCCTCAATTCCAGGCCCTACTACTTGCTTGTTGTATGCTAGGATTGAGGGACTATGCATGCAAATACTAGACAAAGCATTTGAGGGAGGCCTTCTCCCACAGTACTGGTGGCTGTGTAGTAGATGTTCTTAATTACCAAGTGCTTAAACTGAGCCCTATGTACCTAGGCAACCTGTTTAGAGTTCTTACCTGCTTGCCAATGACACTTAGCTGCTGAATCCAAATATGAAAAAACTATAGATAGATTCAAGGACCAAAATTATGGATATGCCATTGAAAATGTATGGTAGACTAGTCGAGGTGCGGTGCCTCATGTCTGTAATCCCAGCACTTTAGGAGGCCGAGGCGGGCAGATCCCAAGGTCAGGAGTTCAAGACCAGCCTGATCAACATAGTGAAACCCCATCTCTACTGAAAATACAAAAATTAGCCAGGTGTGGTGGCACATACCTGTAATCCCAGCTACTCAGGAAGGTGAGGCAGGAGAATCGCTTGAACCCAGGAGGCAGAGGTTGTAGTGTGCCAAGATAGCACCATTGCACTCCAGCCTGGGTGACAGAGCGAGACACCGTCTCAAAAAAAAAAAAAAAGAAGCAAAAGAAAAGAAAATGTATGGTAGACTATGAAGGGGCCTAATAACCATAAACCCCTTTTCCTTCATAGATATTTTTATTTTCTTTTGTTCCTATAGAAATTTACTACAGATTTGGTGGCTAAAAGTAATATGCATTTATTCTCTTGAAATTCTGGTAGTTGAAAATCTAAATGCATCTTAAAGAACTAAAATTAAAGTGTTTGTAGGACTGGTTCCTTCCAGAGACTTTCAGGAAGAATCTGTTTCCTTGTCTTTTCTGGCTTCTAGAGGCCACCTGCATTCTTTAGGTCTTTACGTTCTTCTCCATCTTCACACACTTCACTCCAGCCTCTGCTTCCATCATCCCATCTCCTCTGAACTTCACTCTTTTAAGGACCCTGGTGATTACACTGGGCCCTCTGTGCAATCCAGGATAATCTTCTTGTCTCAAGATTCTTAACATAATCACATTAGCAGAGTCTCTCTTGCTATGTAAGATCATTAAGACACGGACATCTTTGGGAGGCTATTGTTTTGTCTACCACAGTGAGGTAACCATGATTTTTAGGTTGGTGCATGGCCAGACGAAATGAAGATTACATTTCACAGTCTATTTTATAGCTAGGTGTGACTATGTGACTAAGTTCTGGTCAATAAAATATAAACTGAAGTGTTCTATAAAAATGTCAGGAAGTGTGTCTTCCATCCTGGTGGCTGAAATGCAGATGCAATGGCTGGAACTTCAGCAGTCATCTTGGATTAAGAGTTAACCTTTATGGTGGAAGCCATATTTAACAGAACAAGATGAAAGCAATTTCAGTGTCTTTTGGATACCAAAACAAGCCTGAAATTATCTCTCTGCTTTATGAATTCGAGAAAGAAATACCATTCTATCTTGTTTAAATCACCACTATTTGGATTTTTCTATTACTTGTAACCTGATTTAATACTAGCACAAATATATTTTGCATTCCATATTAAACTTTCATATTTCGTATACACAGAGGCAATATATTTCATTAGCTCTGTGTATATAAAATATTTTTTCATAAGTAGAAGGATTTTATCATAATGACAGTTAAACTGTAAATAACTTCAAGCAGATATTTTTATAAGCAAGGAACCAAAAGGAAGTCTCTAGATAAAGTTGGATTTAGCAAAGTTAAATAGAAATTAATATCATTGGTTCATTTCCTGTCACTACGTTGACCAAAGGAAAATCCCAACAAATGTATAATTTCAAAGGATTGATCTAAAAGTTAGCACCAAATATTGACCAAAGAAAAATGTCAATTCAGAAAGACTACTCTAAGAGGTTTTGCATAGATCTTCTGTCTCCTTGATGAGATCAGCTTAATTCATCTTTTTAATCCATGTGCTTTAAGAAAAGCTAAAATTTAAAAATTTAAAAAGAAAACACAAACCTGAAGTGATCTATATTTTAATTTAATAACCTGATAGCAGGATAATAAATATATATATTGCCTGTAGTCTTTTACAGTATATGAGCTCATAAAAAGAAATTTTTTTACATTTTAGGTTAACTTAGTACATGTACATTTTCAGATAGACCTTCTCAAGGCAATTATTTCTATATTCTTATATTATACATACACACACACACACAATCATTTCACTGAGATGTGTATTGTTCCCAAATTAAGTACATGTGCATAATGAAATTCTTTCTGCTATATATTTTTCCCAGCTCCATTCATTCTAGCTCTGTTGCATCACTGAAGAAGGAGAACAGCTGGTTACCATCTTCTTAATAATGTTTAATTTTGTAACTATGTAACACATAATATATTACATACATGTGAATACATAGACTTCTATTACTATAGACATAGTAATATTATTTATGGAAAATGTACTTTTGTTTCCCTATAAATAAATCATTCAAATATTACATCAACATACTAAGAAATTTTAAGGGCAGATAATAGAGAAGATAATATTTAGGAGAATGGGTAATAAAATACTATAGATAACCCCTAGAATCAAACTTAGAGTCAAAGTGACCATAAGCACAAGAAAAAAATTACGTGTTAACAGATCAATTTGTATCACTCCCAATATTTGACTGTTTCATATCTAATTAGATTATACCAGGAAAAACAGAATTTTGAATGAATAAGGGATCTTACACTGACTGCCTCTGACTTGCACAGAAATGATGCTCTGAAAGCTTAACTGTAAGGTGGTTGTCAGAAATTCAGAGCATATTTTTGTTGTTCCTCCCTTAACATTGTGACATAAAATATTTCAAGCTTTCAAGAAAGTTGAAGGCATTTTACAATAAATAAGTGTATCCCACCACACCTAGCTTCTCTCACTAACATTTTATTACTGTATAATAGCTACAACATGTATCTCAAAATAATTAATTACATTTCCCTTCTCATAGCAGAATGTTGTTTTAGGTCACATAAATCGAATTAAGCTTACAAGATGGCACTAACTTACACTAAGTTGTTTAACCTTTCCAAGAGGTGGTTTAAGTAGCGGTGTTGCATCTGTGTCATCAAAAACCAAGAAAACACAGCAAATCGGAGAAATAAACCACTATTGTGTTATCACTAAATGCAACCACTATAAATGCTTACAAATTTTTTTCAATATATATTTTTTAAATTTTTGTGGGTACAGAGTAGATGTATATGTTTATGGGGTACATGAGATATTTGATACAGGTATGGAATGTGACATAAGCACATCAGGGAAAATGGTAGTAATAGCAATGGGGTAATAATGCATCCCACAAGCATTTATTCTTTGAGTTAAGAACAATCCAATTGTAGTCTTTAAGTTATTATAAAATGTAAAAGTAAGTCATTATTGACTATCATCAACCTATTATGCTATCAAATAGTAGGCCTTATTCATTCTTTCTAAATACTTCTTTTTTGTAGCCATTAACTATAACAACCCCCAATAGCTTTGCCAGCCTCTGCTAACCATCCTTCTACTCTCTTTGTCCATGAATTCAATTGCTTTTTTAGATCTCATAAATAAGTGAGAACATGCAATGTCTGTCTTTCTGTGCCTGGCTTATTTTACTTAACATAATGATCTGCAGTTCCATCCATGTTGTTGTTGCAAATGACTGGATCTCGTTCCTTTTTTATGGCTAAATAGTACTCCATTATGTATATGTACCACATTTTCTTTATCCATATATCGGTTGATGGACACTTAGGTTGCTTCCAAATCTTAGCTATTGTAAACAGTGCTGCAACAAACACAGGAGTACAGTGTCTCTTCAATATGCTGATTTCCTTTCTTTTGGATATATACCCAGCAGTGGGATTGCTGGATTATATGGTAGCTTGATTTTTAGTTTTGTTGAGGAACCTCCAAACTCTTCTCAATAGTGGTTGTACTAATTTACATTCTCACCAGCAGTGTACAAGGGGTTTTTGTTTGGACGAAGGAGGCAAGATGGTGCACTTCCGGGTTCTTCATCACCAGCTTTTCCCGCCCGCGCGAAAATGCAGCCGGGAAGGTGCAGACCAACCAGGCATGCGCCAGGTGACGTCAATCCGAAGAGACCAAGATTTACCTGGTCGCACCTGCCGAACGCCCCCCGACACGCCCGTGCCCCGCCTATTGCCCTCCCACTCCTAGAAAAGCCACTCCCGGCCAGTGTGCCCCACGGCCTTCCTCAGTCCCTCACTCCTGTCGGGACTGTAGGAACTCCGTCCGAGAGCTTCACCGGGTGACTCTCTTGGCCTCCTTTGCCGGAGGCCAACAGACCTCACCCCCACACCTTCTTCCCTGAAGCTGGGTGACCAAAAAATAAATTTGCAGTTTTGCTCCTACCCTTGCCTACCCGCTGGTTCTTTTGTGCTCGCTCTGGTGGTCTTAGAAAAACAAATCAGTTTTCTTTCCTCCACATCCTCATGAGTATTCGTTATTGCCTTTTGGATGTAAACATTTGTTATTACCTTTTGGATATAAGCCATTTTAACTGGGGTGAGATGATGTCTCATTGTAGTTTTGATTTGCATTTCTCTGATAATCAATGATATAGAGCACCTTTTCAAATGCCTGTTTGCCATTTGTATGTCTTCTTTTGAGAAATGTCTGTTCAAATGTATTCTCCACTTTTTGATTGAATTTTTGGATTTTTTTCTATAGAGTTGTTTGAGTTCCTTATATGTTCCAGTTTAATCCTTTGCTAGACGGGTAACTTACAAATATTTTATCCCACTCTGTAGGTAGTCTCTTCAGTTTGTTGACTGTTTTCTTTGCTGTGCAAAAGCTTTTAAACTTGATGTAATCCTATTTGTCCATTTTTGCTTTGGTTGTCTGTGTTCGTGGGGTATTGCTCAAGAAATCTTTGCCCAGACCAACGCCCTGGAGATTTTCCCCAATGTTTTCTTGTACTAGTTTCATAGACTGAGGTGTTAGATTTGACTCTTTATCAACATATTTTTATTTTGCTTGTCTAAGGTCTTGTGGATGTTTTCTATAATAGTAATTATCCCATATTTAGCAATTTCCATAAAATTACATAACTTTTCTTGTCATTTTAAATGAGTAATTAATATATACCTCAATAGCAAATTGAATACATGTTCCAAAATTTACTCGCCATCACTGAACATTTATTAATACTTTTAATGAAACATTTAGGACATTTTCATTCTTTGCTATCATAAAAATTCTGTAATTAACTTGTCTTGTGCTTCAACTTTTCTCCTTTATCTGTTTTCCTTAGATTCTCAGAAGTGGAATTACTGTGTCGGGGGAAAACAATTTTTATTTTTATTTGCCTAATTCTTAATATGTATTAGGAACACTCTACTTTTTATCTATTAATAAGCATCCACTTTTGGTACTTAAGGATGGGAAAGAGCAATGACATCTTCCCTTCTGACATTTAAGATTTGTCTCCTTTTCAGTACAATAAGATTTCTCTATTTTATACTTCTTTACAGTAAGAGACCTGACAATCCAAAATTATAGTAAGTTTTTGAGGCATACAGTGAAAAAACATGTGGAGGGAGTATCTGTTGCTACAGATAGAGATTGAAGATAGGAATATAACCATTACCTGTACTGGAGATCCACCCATATATCACAAGAGAAAAATTAGCTCACCTCTGCTGAACTCTAATAAGTTTCTATCTGACTTACAGTCCACTCACAAGCTATTAAAATTATGAAAGATAAATACATACATGCAAAATTGAAAGTAATTTATGGCAGCTTTAAGTTTATGCTACAGTGTGAGAGTTGCATAAGAGTGACAAGTGAATTAAAAGGATATGAAATAAATTATTGGGTGAGAAGTAAAAGTGAAAAACAAGTATCTGGCATATTCAATGCTGGAGAAAGCAGAACATTAACAGCCAAAGGCAGAGAAATATTGCAATCTGTTTGAGGTTGTACATTCCAGGACTAATACATCATTACATTCTTTGTCTTTGATTCTATAACAATCTGTACCTGTGATTAAAATCTGTGTTTTTGCACAATGGAAGATTTCTCCTAACTCATTAATAAAAAACATTGTGAATCCTGGGCACCCTTATTCAATTACAAAGTCACAAAACAACTTTTGAAAATCCTTTGAGTGACTACCATCAGAGAAATGGAAAGCTTATTTTACACATGGCTCACCGGAAAAATCTCCTCCCATCCCAACACCACAAATGCAGGCTCAGTATAGCGTATTACATCATAAAATATTACATTAAATCTTGGACACTACACTGCCTATATACGTCTACCCCCACACCCAAAGCGCATCATTAGAATTCAACCATCACTACCTAAAATCTAAACGTATTTTTTAAACATTTTTATGACTACATCACATTGAAGGGCTGTTAATGCCCCACTCTATGTGCTGTTTCCCCATTCTTAATGGAAATTCTAATCGATTACTTAATCTTGCTATGCTTTTGCTAAGTGTATTAATATGCTTAGGATGTTAAACTGAAGGCTTCCTTCTCATCTGCTGAAACATTATACTTTCATCAGGTTGACAGATTAATTTCCAAGAAAAAACCATTAGCAGTAGTCTCCTCCCTGCTATTAACGTGACGTATGAAATGAAAATAATTTGAAACAGCTGGATGAAGACTTCCCAGGGTAATACTTAGGGGCTATGCTCAGTGTAACATGAATCCATGTTATTATGTTGGAGTAAAGTTTGCTATAAAGTTTAAGGCTTGATGTAACTTTTGGAGAACTATCTCATGTTACTAGAATGGAATGTATAGCATTTGAGAGGAGTTGCGGTTCTCTACTGATCTTAGCTAAGCACTGAAAAAAGAGACTAGAAACTGAGAAGTGACTAAAAGGATAACAAAAATATATTTGCTACACTTTAGTTATAATTGCCTTTTTCTACAAATATTTGTCATTTTGCTAAACTCAATTATATATTAGTTTTTTTCTATTTAGAAATTGCTAAGCATGCTAGTTTACAACAAAGCTATATCAGAAATTCATTTCCTAGGACTTAAATTATTACAAACCAATTTTATTCTTTAGAGGGAAGCACTGAATTCTTAAACCTTAGAGTTGCACATTAAAATATTTACAGATTAATTGATAGGATGTTTAGTA
The DNA here is from genome assembly GCF_002776525.5 of Piliocolobus tephrosceles. NCBI lineage: Eukaryota > Metazoa > Chordata > Mammalia > Primates > Cercopithecidae > Piliocolobus > Piliocolobus tephrosceles. The sequence continues at coordinate 63,057,512 of NC_045452.1, forward strand.
TTTGCTTTTAAATTACCCAGCAGGGCTGGGGGATTGAGTAGTGATAGACACGCAGTCCAATCAGCCACGTGCTGATAATTGTGGAAACTGGGGGATGAGTACATGAGCGTTTTTATATTTTTCTATCTCACGTATTAATCACCTATAAAATAATGGTCTTATTAAATTATTTTAAAGGTAGGATCTCTATAGCACTTTTTAAAAAACCGCCTGCTATAGATAGAACATGTCTCCCTCAAGTTCATATGTTGAAACCTAATCCCCAATGGGAGGGCAATAGGAGGCAGGACTTTAGGAAGGTGATTACATTCCAAGGGTGGAGCCCTCATGACCCGGATTAGTGCCCTAATAAAGGGGTCCCAGAAAGTTCCTATGATAAGAGCTTTCACAGAGGCCCCACCTATGAACCAGGAAAAGGGCCCTCACCAAACACCAACTCTGCCAGTGCTTGGACCTTACCCTGCTCTTTAGTCACTTAGGAGAAATGACTAAAAAGATTTTTAAAAAAAGACATTTGTCACACTGCAAACATAATTGCCTTTTTCTACAAATCTTTATCATCTTGTTGAAATCAATTATATTTTAGTTTTTTTATTTAGAAATTGCCAAGCACACTAGCTTACATCAAAGCAGTATTAGAACTTCATTTCCTAATACTCAAATTATTACAAAGCAATGTGACTCTTTAAAAGGAAGCACTGAATTCTTAAACCTTAGCACTGCATGCTGAAACATTTCAAACACGGACCCTGTCAATGCCTTGATCTTAAACGTCCAGTCTCCAGAACAGTGAGTAATACAAACTATTACGAGCCATCCAGTTTATGGCGTTTTGTTATAGAAGCCCAAACATAGACACCACCTCTAAAAATAGCATATGTAAATATATGTGGAGAGACAGAAACAAAGAAAATAATATTCAAAAAGCTAGACTTTTTCCTAATACATACAAAAGACAAGAAAGGGCTTGCTGCAGAAAGCGAAACCCAAGACAGAAAAGGAAAACTAAAAATGTCCATGTCAACCAAAGGAAACTAGAGATCAAGAGTAAATTTTTTTTTTTTTTTTTTTTCCAGACGGAGTCTCACTCTGTCGCCCAGGCTGGAGTGCAGTGGCGCGATCTCGCCTCACTGCAAACTCCACCTCCTGGGCTCCCACCATTCTCCTGCCTCAGCCTCTCAAGTAGCTGGGACTACAGGCGCCGCCACCATGCCAGGCTAATTTTTTGTATTTTTAGTTGAGATGGGGTTTCACTACCTTAGCCAGGATGGTTTCCATCTCCTGATCTTGTGATCCGCCCACCTCGGCCTCCCAAAGTGCTGGGATTACGGGCGTGAGCCACCGTGCCCCACCGGTAAAATTTTAGAAGTAGCTGAAACTTTAGAAATTCTCTATTCTGATTCCTTCTAAGCAAACTGCATCCAAGAATTATAAAGTGACTTGTACTCCAAATAGTCAGTGGTTTGTTTCTTGATCAACAAAAAGTTATCAAGCACACATTATTGAGCCAACCGCAATAGTAGATGCTGAAGATACCGAGGTAATAAAAATAAAATAAACGCCTCTTCTAAGGAAGACTGATGATCAAAAAATTAGAGTATGTAGACGAAATAAGCCTGCAGAGTTATGAATAATACTACGGAGGAGAGAGAAAAGCCTAATTCTTCATGGCAAGATTATTGCAGATTTATGACAATATAAGGGAATTATATTATTCCACGTGGGAATACAACACGTGGTTTCTTACCCGAGTTTGAGGTTGTCTTTGTCAGAAACCACTTGGTTTGGAAAGAAAAAAATTCTACTCAAACTAAATTTTAAAAATACAGAGAACCAAATTGCAGAAATTACAGAAACAATTGCGGAAAATATAGGAAGACTATTGCAAAGAATGAGAAAACGTAAGATTTTGTGAGACAGCAACTCTAGGACTTCATCCAAAATTTGTGAGCCATACTGACATTAAGCGCTCATCCATAAATAATTACTGTGGGACGGGGAAGTGAGGCTGTTGGTGCTAAATGTTGGCCCTTTCAGACTGTGGGTGAGGTGTTTTCTCACAGAAGCAAGCCCTGAATGGTAACTGTCTCTTGGTGAAGGGCTGTTTCCAAGGCTTTCTTTAAATTATAAATGTGTTATGGGAATTAATAAAACCCTAACATAAAGCTCTCTGAAACTGCTAAAAATGAAAACTCTCCAGCAATATTAAGTTACATCATGTTAAAATAAGGTTGTCCTTTGAAAAAAGTTCAAATAATAAAGCACTATCATTTAAGAGAAATATAACGTTCACTGTTCTGCCAAAAGGAGGTTGGTGCATACTGTTGGTCGATAAAGTTACACAAAACAAAAACCAAAGTAATAACAACAACAAGACAATAACAACACAAAAATAGGAGTAAGTTTTGACTCATCTTAATGAAACCTCCTCAACCCCAATTCTTTAGTATTAATAAATAATTAGAATTTAGTTATATAAAGATACAAATGCTATGTTATACTTAATCTTTCTTAAGCCTACAGAATTATATGATGTTGTATTCTAAAAAGACAGTGATTTTCAAAACAGACCAAAGAAAGTTAGTTTTGCCTATACACTGATTTCAACTAAATAGAGCTTGAGAACAAACAAGGGTTTTTTAAAAAGAGTATTTAAAATCAAATATACTTCATTTTATTTCCCAGGAGCAGTTTGGTTGACACTTCCTTAATACTTCAGGCTATGAAACATGTATTTTAAAGTATTTTGCAGCAATAATGAGACCACAGGAGGAATTACGTGCACAAGAAATAATCTCAGCCTGACAGAAAGGGAATTAGAAAGAATTCCATGTTAGAGAAGAGATAACCCTGAAACATTGTTTTGCTGATAAGAGTATGAGAATGAAGTGATTTTGCATGTCCTTTTCTCATTTATTTTTCATTTTCATTTCTCATTCTTATTCATTCATTTGGACAATTAGTAGTAATGGCAAGATAAGCAATTAAGGCAAGACAAACTGTGTCACAAAAAGGACATTATAAAATAAGAACACCAATAAAATATTTGAGGTAAGTTAAGTCATTATCCCAACATGTCATGCTACAAAAGTTTCAGAAATTTGTCCAGGCAATTCATGAAATGAAATTCTGGGAATAAGAGAAATGTAAGAACTTGACTTATGCTAAACTCTATGCTAAAAATTAACTAGAAAGACCAAATAGAAGCCAGAAGAGAAAGGGAAACTCCTTCAATCCTGGATTTAGGAAAGTATAATATTAAAACCACATGTCACAAACTTAAAAAAAATTTATCAGATACAGCACAATTGGAATCCAACTGACAAAACATAAGCTGAAACACAACTCCTTTTCCCAAGAAAGTACTTTAATTTTATGGTAAATAAGTGGAGGTAGTTTTATCAAATTCCGCTAATACCTCTCACAAACCTGGAGGAATAAAACAAGAATGTTACATAGGACATGGGAGAGACAGTCATCCAGCCTTCCCACCAACCTGCCAAGGGTTTGGCAGGTGTGGAAGGGTACACATCTTTCAGACCGCACTGAGGGATGCCCAGATAACTGGTAAAACATTATTCCTGGGTCAGTCTGATTGGATGTTTGTGGAAGGAATTATCATTAGCACTGAGTAAAGAGAATTCACTCTTTCAAGTGTAGCCAGGCATCATCCAATTTGTTGAGGACCTAAACAGAACAAAAGGCAGAAGATGGGTGAATTCTCTATTTTTTCTTTCTTTGTCTGTCTCTCACTCCTTAAACTAGGACATGTATCTTCTCCTAAACTCCGACATTGAATATCCTGGTTTTTGGGAATTCAGACTCCAGGATTTACACCAGCATCCACTTCTCCCCACCTGGTACTCAGGCCTTCATACTGTAACTGAGATTTATGCCATCTGCTCCCCTGGTTCTTGGCCTTTTGGTGTGAGATTGAATTATACCACTGCTTTCCTGGTTCTCCAGCTTGCAAAGAGCAGTTTTTGGGACTTCTTGGATTATGCAATCACAGGAACCAATTCCCATAATAAATCTCTCTATATATGTATCTCCTATTCGTTCTTTGGAGAATTTGAACACTCCGTGCCTGGTCCCATAGCTCTGTTCCCCTTATCAACTACTTATTGCAGATACTTCTCAATAGATATGGCCTATTTCTTAGGCCTTATGTTTTATGTCTGCCTCACCATGTGATAAAAATAAATATTTACAGTGGCAACCAAGTATTGAATTAATTTGTAAAGGTAAAAATTTTAAATGATTATAATATAAAACGCCAACATTGACATAACTGAATGACGTATGTTATACAAAAGTCAGGTGGTAAATAATAATTTTAATTAAATAAACTGAGGCACAAATTTTAAAGCATATCAACAAAATTTATGACATTGAAGGAAGGAGGGGAAGATACGAGGAAATGTAAGCATGCTAATTATCTAGAATCCCACAGAGGAAATTAATACTATCTTACTTCTGACATTAATATGGTTGCAAAATATAAATTTAAGCATATAATTTAAAGCTATAGAAATAGCTGCTTTTAGAACAACACTGTCAAAAAGCTGTGTACCTTCCATTAGTAGATGACATGAACAATCACACATCTGTAGTAAAAGGTTGCCCGTTGTGCCTGGGTTAGCTAAAAGATAAGGACAGGTTATTCTTACCCTCCAACCCCGCTATCATGGCCAAAAACCTGTACTACATCGAGGGAACAATATTTAAATTTCAGGTATATTTATTAATTTAACAGAAGTGGTGAGAAAATAGGGTCATGTAACCCATAACAATAATTAATATAGCTCACAAATTAATGTATCTATATGAAAGGGCTGACATGTGAAATATTTACTTGTACCAGTAACTCAGAATGAGGAATCTTAAGGGTTATTTTCTGTCTGCTTGTTACTGCATTTCCCCACCAAAACATAAATATAGACCTTACTTACTGACAAAAATAAAAACACTAAATCCTTAGATAATATACTTTCAAAGGATTTCAAAGATAAATGTTCCCAAATTTTTCCCAATTACGTCAACATCAACTTTCAAAGCAGCAGTTCTTTTCCATTTCCATAGTAAGCTAAAAGAGAAAAAAGCAACCACAGATTAAGAGTAGAGAATTCAAGCAAAATGGCCATCAAGCAGTCCCCTTTCTCCAGGGAAGCTGACTGACTTAGCAGTTGTCTTGTGCTCAGTCATTGGCTGGGAGCAACACATAGGAAGCATGGCCTCATCCTAAACATGGGAACACATTCTGCATGCCTTTGTTAGCTATGCTTTCTATAAATGGAGACCTGTGAATCCATGACCACCACAACATTCTTCTGAAGGCTTTTGGAAATAAGAAAGTCTCATTAATAACAACTTAGGCTGTTATTTACAAAACCTCTCCTGTTACGAAATTATTTTAAAATAAGAGTTATCTTTCTCTCTCCCGTGCCCCATCCCCATATGCTGACATACACAGCTCTGAGATTATATCAACCACTGCAAAATTAACCCCTGAGGAAGAGAAGAAAGAAGAGTGAATGTCTTTCTATAACTTTATCATCCCTAAAAGAATTATGCTAATAAAAATATGTAGATTGCTTGCCCTTACCCTGAGGCTATTTGAATCTAAAGAGGAAATTGACCTAATATATTTTCTGGATTTATTACATATGTTATCTCATACCTCTTCATAGCATTATTCTATATATGTATAGTTATCTCCATTTTCAGAAATGAGGAAATTGAAGCTCCAAAGAATTGTAAATTGGTTTAACATAATCATTAGGTTTTGAATTGAGGTCTGGCAGCTTTTAAATATATTCCACTGTACTCCCTTGAAATCTTCCAAACAATTTTGGACTTAGAAAAAAATACACAGCAAATTAAAAAGGAAGTGATATCCCAGAACTTAAAGTAAGATAAAAATTTTCTACAAAAGGAAGTAAAATGTACTCAGCAACAGAACTTAAATTTCTAAAAGACACATAAAGAAAAAATCAGATAATTCTTTTGCTGTAAAAATTCTGAGAGAATATGAAAATAAATTTATTATTTAAACCATGAAACAAAGAGACAAAATGTACTATTCAGCAATTTATCAATATGTTATTTATAAGTCTTTATTAATCTATGTATGTAAGATGAGAGTAGTAAAATACTCACACCATAGAGTTGATTGAATTAACACGTGTGTAGTGACTTGCGATGGGCTAGCCAGAGTTAGGTAGACTTCACAGGTGGTAGGCACAGGCCTTCACAAGACTGCTCTCACTCATCTCAGACACTAGCCACAAGCTTATGAGTTCCAAGGCCACCAGCACTTCTGACCAACAAGCTAAACATTCAGGTGTTCCTACTCTCTCTTCATGCTCAATCATTTAATAGACTGACAGATAATTCAGGAAAGTCCTATACATATAATTACAGTGTTATGATGGCACAAATAATGCACATCAGGATCAACAAAAAGAGGTGCATAGGGTGAAGCCTGAGAAGGACCCAGATGTGTAGCTTCTGGTATCCCCACTCCCTGCAGAGTCAGGACACATCATCATTCCAATCACTGATGTGTAACAATACACATTGTTACCCAAGGAAACTCATATGAGCTTCAGTGTCTAAGTTTTTATTGGAGTTCTATTTTGTGGGCATGATAGATTGAATTACTGGCCATGTGACTGAACTTAATCTCCAGTTCCTACTCCCCTCACTGGAGGTCAGGCTAATATCACATGGTTCAAATCTCCAATCCTCTAAAAACATTGTTAGCCTTTCTGGATTGGCCAACACCATCCTGAGTCATCTTGTTAGCATAAACTATGAGCTCACCATAAGTCACCTCATTGACATAACCTATCAGAACACTCCTGTCACTCAGGGAATTCTAAGGCTTTAGAATATAACTCCCAGGAATTGGGAACAAAGGCCAAAAAAATTATTTATTATACATTAATACGTATAAAGCACTTTAATTGGTAGCTGACATATATTATTGTTCTTGTTGTCCATATTCATAGGATACTAATTTAGAGTAGAGTTAAAAGTAGGTCCATGATTTAACTGTTAGTCTCAGAGACAGCTGAGGATTTGGGTTAGCTTTTCTAGGATTTTTGTAGACTTGTTACATTTTTACTTACAAATTGAGTTTCCAATCAGTGTTTCCCAGACCATTAGTGCCATGCCTTGTCTGCTTGGAGTCTCTGCTCTTGGGTTCAGAATGACTTTTACAAGTCAAAATAGGTTTCAGCCTGGACTAAGTTTACTTAGCTTTAAGACAGGATACATGATAGGCCACATTGCATGAATGGCAACAACAAATCAGAGGAATTAAGAGACTCACTTCATTGCTAGGAATTGGTATTCTTAAAATCTTTCTTGTATATTAATTAAAGGAGTCACAGGAACAGACAAGACCCTAGATTATTGAGAATTCATCTGTGGTTACTACATTCCAGACCATACATTTGATCCTCATTGCTGAAATTGTTTATTGGGTAACAAGCATCAATGAAATTCTACCATACTGGAGAATGAGGGCCAGTCATGTGAATATGAGGAGAATGTTATGAATCCTACAAGGTGTAAAAGCTGAAAGGGCTGCCAGAGCATGTGGCTTCCATGAGTTGAGGTGGCTCATGCTCATCTTGTCTCATCTCCTGAGACTATGTCCATCTTAGCAATGAAGTAAGTCTCCTAATTCCTCTGATTTGTTGTTGCCATTTATGCCATGTGGCCTACCATGTATCCTGTCTTAAAGCTAAGTAAACTTAACCCAGGATGAAACCAATTTTGACTTGTGAAAGTAAATCTGAACCCAAGAGCAGAGATTTTGGTTGAGCAGACTGGGCTTAATGCTTATGTTCTGGGAAACACTGTTTGGAAACTCACTTGTAATTAAAATGTGACAATTTTACAGAAATCCTAGAAAAGCAAACTCAACGATGCAGTGATTAGATGCTCTTAATGGTAAGAAACCCACTTCAAGTGAGTTTAAACATAGAAAGAAATGTGTTAACCCACATGATATGGTTTGGATGTGTCCCCACCCAAATCTCATCTTGAATTATAGTTCTCATAATCCCCACATGTTGTGGGAGGGACCAGGTAGAGAAAATTGAATCATGGAGGTGGTTTCCCCTATCCTGTTATTATAATAGTGAGTTAGTTCTCATGAGATATGATGGTTTTATACAGGGTTTCCCCCTTTGCTGGGCACTCATTCTTCTCCTTGCTGCCACCATGTGAAGAAGGACATGTTCGCTTTCCTTTCCACCATGATTGTAAGTTTCCTGAGGCTGTCCCAGCCCTGCAGAGCTGTGAGTCAATTAAACCTCTTTCCATTATAAATCACCCAGTCTTGTGTGTGTCTTTATTAATAGCATAGAACAGACTAATATACAACACAAATGAAAAGTCTAGGAGTAGTGTAGACTTCAGGTGGAATTCTATCCGAGTTCTATCTCCGTCCTCTGCTCTTCCTCCAAGGAGAATTCCTCCTTCATGTGCTTACTGGGTACGTCAAGGGTGCAAAATTGCTGCAGTGTTTCCCAGTTATAAGAGTTTCTCATAAAACCATCCAGAGAAAGAACAAACATGTTTTGATGTTTAAAAAATCAAAGGAAAGTCATGGTCTTTACTTTGCAGAAGCAACATAGATGCTGCCCAACCGTGAACCAATCGCCATGGTCAGAGGAATATTAAGCACTAATAGCTTAGGCCCAGACTCCATGTCCACTGTTAAACCAAATATTGCTGCATGAAGAATTAACTTGTTGGGCTGGGTTTTGTTTATTTGTTTCAAGGATGCAGATGAAAGTAGGTATATAATTTATTTTTCTTTCCTGCCCAAGTTTAGAAACAAATGAAAAATAAAACACAGGAGATGGACCTATGGAGACGTAAGCCTTTTTACTGACTGGCTGGATAGGGAACATGGTCTAGCTTGTGGGCAAATGAATTCACTCACATTTCAACTACAGATGTCTGGAGAGCCTCATCGAGACAAAGCCTGTACTACTGAGTTTATTCCAAGCTGGCTTGCTGAGGGGAGAAAACCTAATAAGAAGAAATAAAACTGAGTGGAAAACACTTACTTTGTTTTTCTACCTCATAATCAGATGTTATTCCTTTTCCTTAAGGAGGATGGAGTGAGAAGTGAGGAGCATTATTCCACCTGAATTCCCTCCACAAGGAAAAATAAAGCCAAGAGCTGGAAAATGTTTCACCTTTAGTTTGGGTTAATAATGGCTTACTCCTCCAAAATCACGTAGTTGGTAATCTGATGTCTTGTTAACAATGAGTACAGAAAAACTGATGCCAGGGAGTTCACTGGCTCTGTCCACTGCAGACAGTATGAAAATATATCATGACAGAGACTTCCTAAAAAAACATGGAAGACAAGTGCACCTCTGTTCCCTCCCTAAACCTGACTAAAATGACACTCAGATAGTTTAAAAAAGTAAAATCATTAACCTACAACGACAAATAAGATGAGAAAACAAAAGCACTCTAACAAGACCAATAAATTTTTGAAAGCTGACTTAAGGATGGAATAATAGTAACAGATAGGTAAGCGAATTCTTGGAGAGAAGCCAGGATAAATAAGTCCATTTGTGCCATAAAACTCCAGAAAAGCTCAGGAATTGAAGGTAACCACTATCTTCAGAGGACAAGGAGTAGGGATGTGGGGGGAGCGGGGGAGGCATAAAACAGGAAGATTGTTTTAAAAAGTCTGAAACAAAAGTATTCCAACCCCAGGTTCCTTTTTTAGTCTGTACAACAAAATTGTATTCTTCAGCTTTGAGAGTTCTAGATAAGCTGTGCCATAGAACAGAGAAACCACTGATATAAAAGACAAGAAGCTGGATGGTAAAAAGGGAAATAAGTGAAAGTCTGACTGTTAGATCATGAGAACACTCCTCCACCTGGACACCGACATCTGGCAGGAAGTGTTGGGAAATGTGACCAACCCACAAGAAGTCACGGATGTCCCTTTCTAATCATCCTTCAGGAAATGCAAGAAGTCAGTAGGCGTTGCTACAGCAGATAGAGTTCCCATAAGCATTTGGGCTTAAGGCCATGAAATATTTGAGCAAATCTCTAACTTCATTGTAGCTATTTTTCCTTCTGCTTCATTGCAGATCTTTAAAAAATGGTATATGAGGTTTAATAGAATGATAGGCTAATCTATTATGATCTAGAAAATTTAGCTCAGAAATCCCACAATTGCTCAATGGAAGGACATTCTCATGATAACTTGCCATGGTAGTGTTTACCCTGAAGCAACTTTTAACATATACTGAAAGGAAAGTATATAGCTACAGGAAAAGAAGATGCACATCATTTTCAAGAAATCAAACTATTACATGTAATTAAATATATGAATGAGACAGGATAATAATATAACACTGAAAAAAAAAAAAACACTCAGGCCAGGCTCATTGGCTCATGCGGATAATTCCAGCACTTTGGTAAACTGAGGTGGGAGGATTGCTTGAGCTCAGGAGTTTGAGACCATCCTGGGCAACATGGTAAAACCCCATTTCTATAAAAATATTACCTGGGCCTGGTGGTGAGCACCTGTGGTCTGAACTACTTGTGGGGCTGAGGTGGGAGGATCGCTTGAGTCCGGGAGGTGGAGGTTGCAGTGAGCTGAGATCATACCACTTCACTCCAATCTGGGCAACAGGGTGAGATCTTGTCTCAAAAAAATAAAAAAATTAGCCCTTGTGCAGGGGATCACACTGTAATCCTAGCACTTTGGGAGGCTGAGGCAGGTGCATCACTTGAGGTCAGGAGTTTGAGACCAGCCTGGCCAACATGATAAAACCCTATCTACTAAAATAAATAAATAATTACATAAATAAATAAATAAATAAATAAATAAATAAATAAATAAATAAAAGGCAGATATGGTGGGTTGGGACGTGACTGTAATTCCAGCTACTCGGGAAGCTGAAGCATGAGAATCGCTTGAACCGGGCAGGTGGGGTTGCATTGAGCAGAGATCTGCCTCGGTGACAGAGTGAGATGCTGTCTCAAAAAAATAAAAAAAATTTTAAAAGTATCTCATCACAACAGTAACTAAAGTGGCAATCTTTTTTGTTAATGCTTTTTTAAAAAATTATACTTTAAGTTCTAGGGTACATGTACACAACGTGCAGGTTTGTTACATATGTATACATGTGCCATATTGGTGTGCTGCACCCATTAACTCGCCATTTACATTAGATATATCTCCTAATGCTATCCCTCCCCCCTCCTCCCACCCCACAGTAGGCCCTGGTGTGTGATGTTCCCCTTCCTGTGTCCAAGTGTTCTCATTGTTCAATTCCCACCTATGAGTGAGAACATGTGGTGTGTGGTTTTCTGTCCTTGTGATAGTTTGCTGAGAATGATTGTTTCCAGCTTCATCCATGTCCCTACAAAGGACATGAACTCATCTTTTTTTATGGCTACATAGTATTCCATGGTGTATATGTGCCACATTTTCTCAATCCAGTCTGTCATTGATGGACATTTGGGTTGGTTCCAAGTCTTTGCTATTGTGAATAGTGCTGCAATAAACATACGTGTGCATGTGTCTTTATAGCAGCATGATTTATAATCCTTTGGTTATATACCCAGTAATGGGATGGCTGGGTCAAATGGTATTTCTAGTTCTAGATCCTTGAGGAATCACCACACTGTTTTCCACAATGGTTGAACTAGTTTTCAGTCCCACCAACAGTGTAAAAGTGTTACTATTTCTCCACATCCTCTCCAGCACCTGTTGTTTCCTGACTTTTTAATGATCACCATTCTAAGTGGTGTGAGATGTTATCTTATTATGGTTGTGATTTGCATTTCTCTGATGGCCAGTGATGATGAGCATTTTTTCATGTGTCTGTTGGCTGCATAAATGTCTTCTTTTGAGAAGTGTCTGTTCATATCCTTTGCCCACTTTTTAATGGGGTTGTTTGATTTTTTTCTTGTAAATTTGTTTAAGTTCTTTGTAGATTCTGGATATTAGCCTTTTGTCAGATGGGTAGATTGCAAAAATTTTCTCCCATTCTGTAGGTTGCCTATTCACTCTGATGGTAGTTTCTTTTGATGTGCAGAAGCTCTTTAATTTAATTAGATCCCATTTGTCAATTTTGGCTTTTGTTGCCCTTGCTTTTGGTGTTTTAGACATGAAGTCCTTGCCCATGCCTATGTCCTGAATGGTATTACCTAGGTTTTCTTCTAGGGTTTTTGTGGCTTTAGGTCTAACATTTAAGTCTTTAATTCATCTTGAATTAATTTTTGTGTAAGGTGTAAGGAAGGGATCCAGTTTCAGCTTTCTACATATGGATTGCCAGTTTTCCCAGCATCATTTATTAAATAGGGAATCCCTTCCCCATTTCTAGTTTTTGTCAGGTTTGTCAAAGTTCAGATGGTTGTAGATATGTGGTATTACTTCTGAGGGATCTATTCTGTTCCATTGGTCTATATATCTGTTTTGATACCAGTACCATGCTGTTTTGGTTACTGTAACCTTGTAGTATCGTTTGAAGTCAGGTAGTGTGATGCCTCCAGTTTTATTCTTTTGGCTTAGGATTGTCTTGGCAATACAACCTCTTTTTTGGTTCCATATGAACTTTAAAGTATTTTCTCCAATCCTCTGAAGAAAGTCATTGGTAGCTTGATGGGGATGGCACTGAATCTATAAATTACCTTGGGCAGTATGACCATTTTCATGATATTGATTCTTCCTATACATGAACATGGAATGTTCTTCCACTTGTTTGTGTCCTCTTTTATTTCCTCGAGCAGTAGTTTGTAGTTCTCCTTGAAGAGGTCCTTCACATCCCTTCTAAGTTGGATTCCTAGCTATTTTATTATCTTTGTAGCAACTGTGAATGGGAACTCACTCATGATTTGGCTCTCTGTCTGTTATTGGTGTATAGGAATGCTTGTGATTTCTGCACATTGATTTTGTATCCTGAGACTTTGCTGAAGTTGGTTATCAGCTTAAGGAGATTTTGGGTTGATATGATGGGGTTTTCTAAACATACAATCATGTCATCTGCAAACAGGGACAATTTGACTTCCTCTTTTCCGAATTGAATACCCTTTATTTCTTTCTGCTGCTTGATTGCCCTTGCCAGAACTTCCAACACTATGTTGAATAGGAGTTGTGAGAGAGGGCATCCCTGTCTTGTGCCAGTTTTCAAACAGAATGCTTCCAGTTTTTGCCCATTCAGTATGATATTGGCTGTGGGTTTGTCATAAATAGCTCTTATTATTTTGAGATACATTACATCAATACCGAATTTATTGAGAGTTTAACATGAAGGGCTGTTGAATTTTGTCAAAGGCCTTTTCTGCGTCTATTGAGTTAATCATGTGGTTTTTGTCTTTGGTTCTGTTTATGTGATGGATTACGTTTATTGATTTGCGTATGTTGAACCAGCCTTGCAACCCAGGGATGAAGCCCACTTGATCACGGTGGATAAGCTTTTTGATGTGCTGCTGGATTCGGTTTGACTGTATTTTACTGAGGATTTTTGCATCAATGTTCATCAGGGATATTGGTCTAAAATTCTCTTTTTTTTGGTTGTGTCTCTGCGAGGCTTTGGTATCAGGGTGATGCTGGTCTCATAAAATGAGTTAGGGAGGATTTCCTCTTTTTCTACCAATTGGAATAGTTTCAGAATGAATGGAACCAGCTCTCCTTTTACCTCTGGTAGAATTCGGCTGTGAATCCGTCTGGTCCTGGACTTTTTTTGGTTGATAGACTATTAATTATTGCCTCAATTTCAGAGTCTGTTATTGGCCTATTCAGGGATTCAACTTCTTCCTGATTTAGTCTTGGGAGGGTGTATGTGTCCAGGACTTTATCCATTTCTTCTAGATTTTTTAGTTTATTTGCATAGAGGTGTTTGTAGTATTCTCTGATGGTAGTTTGTATTTCTGTGGGATCAGTGGTGATAACCCCTTCATCATTTTTTATTGCATCTATTTGATTCTTCTCTTTTTTCTTCTCTATCTGTCTTGCTAGAGGTCTATCAATTTTGTTGATCTTTTCAAAAATCCAGCTCCTGGATTCATTGATTTTTTGGAGGGTTTTTTGTGTCTCTGTCTTCTTCAGTTCTGCTCTGATCTTAGTTATTTCTTGCCTTCTGCTAGCTTTTGAATGTGTTTGCTCTTGCTTCTCTGGTTCTTTTAATTGTGATGTTTAGGTGTCAATTTTAGATCTTTCCTGTTTTCTCTTGTGGGCATTCAGTGCTATAACTTTCCCTCTACACAATGCTTTAAGTGTGTCCCAGAGATTCTTGTATGTTGTGTCTTTGTTCTCATTGGTTTCAAAGAACATCTTTATTTCTGCCTTCATTTCGTTATGTAACCAGTAGTCATTCAGGAGCAGGTTGTTCAGTTTCCATGTAGTTGAGTGGTTTTGAGTAAGTTTCTTAATCCTGAGTTCTAGTTTGATTGCACTGTGGTCCAAGAGACAGTTTGTTTTAATTTCTGTTCTTTTACATTTGCTAGGAGTGCTTTACTTCCAACTATGTGGTCAATTTTGGAATAAGTGTGATGTGGTGCTGAGAAGAATGTATATTCTGTTGATTTGCGGTGGAGAGTTCTGTAGACGTCTATTAGGTCCACTTGGTGCAGAGCTGAGTTCAATTCCTGGATATCCTTGTTAACTTTCTGTCTCACTGATCTGTCTGATGTTGACAGTGGGGTGTTAAAGTTTCCCATTATTATTGTGTGGGAGTCTAAGTCTCTTTGTAGGCCTCTAAGGACTTGCTTTATGAATCTGGGTGCTCATGTATTGGGTGCACATATATTTAGGATAGTTAACTCTTCTTGTTGAATTCATCCCTTTACCATTATGTAATAGCCTTCTTTGTCTCTTTTGATCTTTGTTGGTTTAAAGTCTGTTTTATCAGAGACTAGGATTGCAATCCCTGCTTTTTTTGTTTTCCATTTGCTTAGTAGATCTTCCTCCATCCCTTTATTTTGAGCCTATGTGTGTCTCTGCACATGAGATGGGTCTTCTGAATACAGCACACTGATGAGTCTTCTCTTTATCCAATTTGCCAGTCTGTGTCTTTTAATTGGAGCATTTAGCCCATTTGCATTTAAGGTTCATATTGTTTTATGTGAATTTGATCCTGTCATTATGATGTCAGCTGGTTATTTTGCTTGTTAGTTGATGCAGTTTCTTCCTAGTGTCGATGGACTTTACATTTTGGCATGTTTTTGCCGTGACTGCTACCGGTTGTTCCTTTCCATGTTTAGTGCTTCCTTCAGGACTTCTTGTAATGCAGGCCTGGTGGTGACAAAATCTCTCAGCATTTGCTTGTCTGTAAAGGATTTTATTTCTCCTTCACTTGTGAAGCTTAGTTTGGTTGGATATGAAATTCTGGGTCGAAAATTCTTTCCTTTAAGAACGTTGAATATCGGCCCCCACTCTCTTCTGGCTTATAGAGTTTCTGCCGAGATATCTGCTGTTAGTCTGATGGGCTTCCCTTTGTGGGTAACCCGACCTTTCTCTCTGGCTGCCCTTAACGTTTTTCCCTTCATTTCAACTTTGGTGAATCTGACAATTATGTGTCTTGGAGTTGCTCTTCTCAAGGAGTATCTTTGTGGCAT
The DNA here is from genome assembly GCF_002776525.5 of Piliocolobus tephrosceles. Classification (NCBI taxonomy): domain Eukaryota; kingdom Metazoa; phylum Chordata; class Mammalia; order Primates; family Cercopithecidae; genus Piliocolobus; species Piliocolobus tephrosceles. The sequence goes on from NC_045452.1 coordinate 63,073,127, forward strand.
TCTCTGTATTTCCTGAATTTGAATGTTGGCTTGCCTTGCTAGATTGGGGACGTTCTCCTGGATAATATCCTGCAGAGTATTTTCCAACTTGGTTCCATCCTCCCCGTCACTTTCAGTTACACCAATCAGACGCAGATTTGATCTTTTCACATAGTCCCATATTTCTTGGAGGCTTTGTTCATTTCTTTTTACTCTTTTTTCTCTAAACATCTCTTCTCACTTCATTTCATTCATTTGCTCTTCAACCACTGATACCCTTTCTTCCAGATGATCAAATCGGCTACTGAAGCTTGTGCATGTGTCATATAGTTCTCATGCTATGGTTTTCAGCTCCATCAGGTCATTTAAGGACTTCTTTACACAGGTTATTCCAGTTAGCCATTAGTCAAATCTTTTTTTCAAGGTTTTTAGCTTCTTTGTGATGAGTTTGAACATCCTTCTTTAGCTCGGAGAAGTTTGATCGTCTGAAGCCTTCTTCTCTCAATTCGTCAAAGTCATTCTCCATCCAGCTTTGTTTTGTTGCTGGCGAGGAGCTGCGCTCCTTTGGAGGAGAAGAGGTGCTCTGATTTTTAGAGTTTTCAGCTTTTCTGCTCTGGTTTCTCCCCATCTTTGTGATTTTATGTATGTTTGGTCTTTGATGATGGTGATGTACATATGGGGTTTTGGTGTGGATGTCCTTTCTCTTTCTTGGTTTTCCTTCTAATGGTCAGGACCCTGAGCTGCAGGTCTGTTGGAGTTTGCTGGAGGTCCACTCCAGACCCTGTTTGCCTGGGTTTCACCAGCAGAGGCTGCAGAACAGCAAATATTGCTGCCTGATCGTTCCTCTGGAAGCTTCCAAGATGGTCAAATAGGAACAGCTCCAGTCTACAGCTTCTAGTGTGAGAGATGCAGAAGATGGGTGATTTCTGCATTTCCAACTGAGGTACCGGGTTCATCTCACTGGGGCTTGTCGGACAGTGGGTACAGCCCACTGAGCGAGAGTACTGCCTCACCCAGGAAGGGCAAGGAGTCAGGAAATTCCCTTTCCTAGCCAAGGGAAGCTGAAACAGATGGCACCTGGAAAATCGGGTCACTCCCACCCTAATACTGCTCTTTTCCAACGGTCTTAGCAAATGGCACACCAGGAGATTATCTCGCGCCTGCAGAGCCTCCCTCATTGCTAGCACAGCAGTCTGAGATCAAACAGTAAGGTGGCAGCAAGACTGGGGGAGGGGCGCCAGCCATTGCTGAGGCTTGAGGAGGTAAACAAAGAGGCTGGGAAGTTCCAACTGGGTGGAGTCCACTGCAGCTCAAGGAGGCCTGCCTGCCTATATAGACTCCACCTCTACCGGCAGGGCATAGCTGAACAAAAGGCAGCAGAAACTTCTGCACACTTAAATGTCCCTGTCTGACAGCCTTGAAGAGAGTAGTGGTTCTCTCAGCACGGAGTTTGAGATCTGGGAACAGACAGACTGCCTCCTCAAGTGGGTCCCTGACTCCCAAGTAGCCTAACTGGGAGGCACCCCCCAGCAGGGGCCGACTGACACCTCACACAGCCAGGTGCCCCTCTGAGATGAAACTTCTAAAATGGCAATCTTAATTTGAAAACATAAATGAGAGATATAGGACATACTTTGCGAAAACTCTAAAGCTTTATTGGAAAGAAATTTTATACTTTAATAAGTAGAAACACATAATCATGCTCCTGGATGGAAAGACAGTCATACATAATTTTGGACCTTCTCAAAATAATATGAATGTTTAATAAAATCACAACCAAAATGGTAAACTCCTTTTTAAACTATAGCCTTCACATGACAAATTTTATTTGGATTATTAATTAATAAAAAATATTTCAGAACAATCACAAACAAGGGAGAAAGTAGACTTAGCACATATTAAAATACATGTTGAGCGATCAATAAATGAAAGAGCATGGTACAAAAATCAATATATTACATCATATTGAAAAGTAGAAAAAACTAAAAACTGACCCATACATCAAAATAAAAGAAAACGTTTTTAATTAATATATGCCTAGGTAATTCTTTTCCCAGTTTAAAAAAATCTATGCAGACGATGCAAACTAATCATATCCCATCCCTAAATATACTCTGAAAGTGCAACATGTCATTATACAAAGCATTAATAATATCTGGAATGCCTCAAATAGAATAAAACTGGACATTTAGCCTTTCGTGGCAGTGCTAAGTAGTAGTCAATAACCTTTGAACTATCTAAGAAAAAGAGGTATCTGCTGCCCCCAAAACAAATGAGACTATAAAATTTTGAAAATTCTGAATTTTAGCCACAAATAAAAATTGAAAAAAGCTAAAAAAAATCTAGAGCAAATGTAACAGGAAAAGTTTAAAATTTAATTATAATTATTTTACAGATAAAACTCAAGATTCAAATGGGCAAACTCTAGAGCAAATAATTCACAAAATAAAGAATATTATTTTAATAAGCACATGTTTAAAATGTTTAACCTCAATTGTATCTCAAATGCTAACTGTAAATTCAGTCATATAATTGCTTATTGAAGGAGTAAAATTAAATTAAATGATGCATGCTTTGGCAGAAAATATCTTAAAATTGGCACAATCCCGAGAAAATAAACATGTCCCTTTTTAAGGATGACACAGAAAATCATGAAGCATTTCATTAAAAACAAAAAAGCACTAAAAAGAGGAACATGAGTCTCAGTTAACGAAAAAAGCTAAAATCATAATAAAGTAATTTACCAAAACATGAAGTAATTTGGCAGTTACTATAACTGCAAAAAGAATTCCCATGATTAATTCAAATCAATGCAACAAACATTTAATGTTTACTTAGTTTGTGTTAGTCATTGTTCTAATGTTATAGAAAAGTAAATAAATACAACAGTAATAAATACACTTTCCTAGTTCTCCAGGAGGTTAGGATCTTCTTTGAGTCTGAAAGTGGGACAGTAAAATGAAAAGAATAAAGAAAGTATAATTAAATAAAATGCATAATGGTGAAGAATAACCAAAACTGATATACATACTGTATTATGAGATAGAAATTGTTTTAAACTCTTTTTTGAAGAAGTTTGGCATTTCATGCAATGAGCCATAAATATTTCCAAACCATTTATTCAGTAATTCTATTTCTGGAAATGTAGTCCAAGAAAATATATTCAAAAGGAGAAAAGATCATAATGCAAGTTTGTTTAGGCAGTACAAAACTGGAGAGTGTTTCTTGGAAAGTTGGTTATATTTAATAATAATTATGAAGACCATAGCAACCTAGGGGAAAATTTTAAGACATATTTAAACAAAAATGAGATGCATAAGTTTAGTATTCTGATAAATATGTTTAAAAGTATCCATTTGGAAAAAATCTGGAAGCAAATAACATAGTAGAGACACATATGCTAGGATTCAGGGTAGCTTTCATTTATATTCAACATTTTATTGCTTGCCAAAAATATAGACTTCCCCTGGGCAAACATTCTCTCAAGCTGTTTAATGCTATTGGATTCTTTAATAATTAAGACATTGTAAACAAAGGAGTTTTAGACCCTTTGCTAATACAAATTTTAGAACCCTAGATTCCCACTGTTCCATTTTCCCAGGGATTCTTTTAGATTTACATCTTAACAAGTTAACCAGTTAACTGCTGGAGAACTGGGTAACAGAGACGATATTTAATAGAGGGAGGGCCTCCGAGGCTTTGGGCAGCCCTGCATTTAGTCCCTTGAAACTGGATTTCTGTCTCTCGTCCTTCCAAATTTGGACTAAGATTGGAGGACTGAATTTCACCCAACATTAAAGAATCAGAGACAAAGTGATTTTGTCCAATTATATGGGGAAAAGGAAAAGGGGGAAGTGGAACACCATATTAGGTGTTGTGTGTATAGGAAAGAAAGGATAAAAATTTATATATAGTTAAGAAGGTCATTAATTCAAAAAATTTACTGTGAATAATCTGAATATCAGACAATAACATGGACTGCACTATGTCCAGAAACAATTCCGTGATCCACTCCTAGTTAATTCATTCTAAGAGAGGACACAGTCCTTTCCTTACACTCTCCCCATGCCCCATAGCTCGGTCAAGTGAAATTTCAAAAAAAAAAAAAAAAACTTAATATTTCACAGTATATCTCTCAAAGCTCTAGGTGTTCCACATTTAACAGCCCACATTAGGCACATGTGGTCCAAACTAAATTTCCCTCACTTAGTAGGAAATACTAATTTAGTAGGAAATACTAATTTAGTAGGAAAACCATTTTTCTGCTTTCTCAAGGAAACAACTAAAATTAAAACTCAATTCAATTTACATTAACAAACCAAGTAATTTCATACCATCCTTGCAGTTTCAAATGATTTTTCCTTTTTTCCAAGACAACGACTGAATAATAAATTACTTTATTTTTTAAACTAAAGGGTCAATCTGTTGTTTTATGTCATACAGTCTCAGATCACAAATAAAGTCGACTTTGTGACAAAAAGGGGCAATAGGATTTTGATGCGCTGAAAGTAGAAAACATTCCAGATTGAAGTGATTAAGAAAAAGGGGTTTACAGGTTTTATTCTACTTTGTTCATTCAGGGAACAATACTTGGTGCAGAGTGATACAGGGTTTAACGTGCAGGCAATATAGCAGCAGGGGATGCAGCTATAAGTACAGGCTGATAGTGGGCCACAGTGGGTACTGCAGGTTAACTCAGGGTGTTTACACTGGATGTGACCAGAGGCCAGACTCAACTCCCCTTTCATTGCATCACCCACACTTCAGGGCTGCACCTGTCAGGCCTGGGAGCATACCATCGACTGAGCCAGGAGTTGTTCAAGAAATCAGCCTATGCCAGACTGTGTATGATATTCTCTGACCACACAGACAAGATTTAACACATGCCCAGGATTCAGTCTGGAACAAGATGCAAGATGCGAGGGTATCTTGCACAGTTATGGGGATGAAGTTTAACTGCTCTGGAAAAAAAAGCTGCTAGGAGATAATCTTTCTTTGCTTGTCACGACATGAGGATGACCCCTGGGATTGCTTCAACCATTTTGCCACCAATACGGAACTCTACTGCTGAAGAACTAAGTCCTTATGGAGAAGAGCAGAGCCAAAGAGGTTAGAGAGAAACAGGTGGAAATGCCGGCTGAAGCCTGTCCCAAGTCCCTTGCTGTCTCTGGACTCCAGGTACAGGGGCCAATAAGCTGAGTGATATTAAGAATATGAAACAACCTGTATAGTATGTTATGTATGTACATATAAGCCACAATATACTAAACTACTCATATATGTGTACATATATACTATGAAACTTTTTTTTTTTTGAGACAAAGTCTTACTTTGTCACCTGAGCTGGACTGCAGTGGCATGGTCTCAGCTCCCTGAAACCTCCATCTCCCAGGCTTAAACCATCCTCCCACCTCAGCCTCCCAAGTAGCTGGGACCACAGGTCTGTGCCACCATGCCCGGCTAATTTTTGTATTTTGTGTAGAGACGGGATTTCATCATGTTAGCCAGTCTGATCTCAAACTCTTGAGCTCAAGCTATCTGCTTGCCTCAGCCACCATGCCCAGCCTGAAACTTTATTAAGTGATGTATGCTGTAACTTATGAATAACTCACAGTACATATCACTCATCAAATCATTCTAATAACTTCTAAATTTCTTCTTGATTTTTAGAGTGTTATGATCTTTTTTTTGATATGACTGCCTCTAGCTAAATAATATCTCTTTTTGAGTCATGATTTGACATAAGAAACTACATCAACTCCTTCAAAAAATTCCTCATAAAATTTTTAGTTATTAGGTAACATAGTCTAAACAGATAGGGAATTTTTCTTCACACACGAAATGTAATTAATTTTACTGGATCTTGTCTACATGTCTGCTAAACTACCAAAAATTATATTCAAAATGTTTCAAGTTTTTGTAGTACTCCAATTTTTACATATTAAATTCATGTATTAATCATTCATAAGGTATTTATTAGAATATCATATTTAATTACTTAGCCTAATTTTATTGGCATGTTAATCTTAAAACTACAAATCTACCTAATATCACCTGGAAAATGTCAGGATCCAATAAGTTGAAAGGTCATAAGATTTATTAAACATTTCATTTGTGATATCAGTTTTATGTGATTTAAGTGTATGTAACAGTCTTTTTATTGTAACTATTTTGCCTCAACTGTTAAATCATATGCCTTTATTTCTACATCTTTTCTTTCACAGCATTACTTAGTTTTATAGATTTAATCACTTTTGTCATGCATTAATCTGCCAGCTTTAACAAAAATTTTTCAAGTTAAACAAAGTAGTGAAAGCTGTAAAACCATAATAATTTAAACCCAAATCTGTTTTAAAAAGTCCACTTTCCAATTTCTTAATTATTTCCACTTCACAATTTCTATTGAATATTCAACATTTGATAAAATTTCCAAACTATGTTTGCTATTCTAGTGAAACAGGCTATAAATAGAGGTACATGACTCAATTTTCATTAGATCAATTCCCCCAGCCAGTTAGTACATCATTTAATTCTCTCTGATGTTCATCTAATGTATGATAATAGTATAAAATCCATCAAGAAAGGAATTTATTTACATCTTCTATCACCTCACCCAGAGATAATTGAATATAATAATGTAGTGCTAAATAAAAATATTCAAAAACTTTTATGAAAGTTTAGCCTAAACTCCAACCTGTCCTTCAGATTATGTTAACACAGCTATATGAAAATATATCATAAGATTTGTATGCAAATATTTGCCAATTATTTTTCTTGAATAAAGAAAATAAAGATTGATGTATTATTATTTCTGGTATTTCTTTTGGCTCCCTGATGAATAAGAAAACATAAAACTATTTTCAGTGTTGAATTTCACATTTTAAGTTAATTATTAATCACTTTTATGTGAAATAATTGAAGCTTCATCAGTGATAATTGAAATTCTACTGTCTTGATATACACATTTTTCCAAAAAAGTGGGAAAGTTTCATAAACTGTTTCCAAAAGTATGATTCCAAGTAAGCCATAAATCTAGACTATAATAATATGCACATAATATTATTTTTGTTATGCACTATTAATATTTTATATCTAGAAGTGCTTGAATATTTCTAACATAAAATGAAGTTTGGATGGTACTTTCTAAATTTTTATATTCTTTATTGATATTCCTTTTAAAAATGTTTGGAAGCTGATATTATTTCAAATGCATTATTATGTGAAACTGATTGATGTGATACATGAAATGGAATTGATAACTGATTGATGATCCACCCCATCTTTTTTCTTTTTAATTAAAAGACAGGGGCTCACTATGTTGCCCAGGCTGGAGTACAGCGGTTATTCACAGATGTGATCACAGTGCACTGAACCCTTGGGCTCAAGTGGCCCTACTGCCTCAGCCTCCAGGACTACAGATGCATACCACCATGCGAGGCCAATTTTCCCCTTTGATGTTTGCCAATTTTCCCTGTTTGATGTTTGCCAATTTTCCTCATTACAACTATGAGCTTTAATGGAACATGATCAACATTCTAATGAAATACATGTGTTAAGCACTTTCATCTTTTATTGACACAAAGTTTAAGCAATTTTAATGCTCAAAAGCAATGATAAGCTACTTATACATTTGTTGAAATAATTGTTTTTGTTCAATAAATGCAAATGATTTGTTACATTTTATATTAATTCTTGACATTATCAAAATATATTCCACTTTCTGATTTTTACCTAGCATCAGAAGATGGCCCAGTAGGCAATTTATTTTATTTCTTTATATTTTTGCTGTGCTCTCACAAATTCTAAAGGTTCATGTTTATTACACAGGCATCTATTGCTACCCAAACTCTCAATTATCCCAATAAATTCCTATAATGAGTATGTGTAGTTCCAAATAATGGCAATTGTTTAAAGGACAATGAAAATGCCAATTCTCTTAAAACATAGAACACTTTTTAGAGAATGCATATGCTGCTTACCATGACAAGATTACACCAGGTGAGTGGAACTGCGAATGTTTCGGATCTCATTCCAAGAAGAGGATTATTTATCAGTAGCATCCTATAAGTCACTGGAATCAGTACGTTTGTTGTAGTTTGATTGTTATCAATGATCTCACCACTTCACCACTCCATTCATCCGTGTGTTTCGGGCATGTAACTTTGCAGTGCCATCCATTTGTCTCTGGAATCCACAAAGTGGCTTGACAAATGTAGGCATCTGCAAGCAGAGGCTTGAAAAACACATGAGTGACTAGGCACGTGCTTGCTCCTCTGCCTTTACTATGAGAACATACTTGGACTAACTTTATACAAGATGAGACAGGTGAAGCAGAGTTGAGTTACTCCAGTTATCAAAGCCCATGCCAGCCCCAACATACGTGAGCAAGGCCAGCCAAGATCAGGAAAGACACCTTAGCTGGCATGTAGCTAACAGCAGCCACATAAACAAACCCAGGTAAGATCAGCTGAGCTCACATGAAAATACCTGAATCTCATAAAACCATAAGCTAAATAAATTTTATGAATATATACCACTGAGTTCTTGTGGCCACAGGCAGCAGATACAATTTCATTTACTAATTTCTTTTTATTAATTAATTTTACTACTTATTGAAGTTACTTTTATACTTTTTAGCAATCAGTGAAAAAGTATTTCAAGTTTTTGAAAACTACTCTTCCTATCCCGATAGGAATTGGCTAATCATCAGTCCAACCAACAAGTCTCATAATTTAGTGCTGTTTGAGTGGGTTTTCTGTTACCTACAGCTAAAGACACATAAATGATGTAATTTTTGCTTTCATTCTGTATGCAATGAAAATGCACTGGGTGATGGCAACACTTCAAAGTCTCACAAGTATAATGGCCAATACTTTGTCTTATATTTTCTTTGCATATGCTTTACCCAGAAGCAAATTTTCCAATTTGAATACAATTATCTCATTTTCTTGCTTGTGAGCCAATAACGATTACACGGCTTTTAACAACTAAGAATAGTCACAATCACCGAGATCAACATCAATGCAGTACGATGATGTCAGTAGAAACTTTAATAAAACCAACTTCAATTTTATAAATTTGATAGTTATTGAATTAAAAATATCTGGGAAAAGGGTCACAACACAGATTTTATAAAGAATTATTTAGCAAATTGAAAATTAAAATCTGCACTGCAATCTCTATATCTTCTAAGAGGCAATAAACCTGACAAATATTATATTATTTCTAGGAAAATAATTTGGAAAAAGATTCACAGCAAAATGTGACTTGTTTTAATGAAATGACATCAAATTAGTAACTATTTCATTAGGGTAAGAGGAAACTGGGTTTTAAAACGTTGCACTTAAAATTAAAACGAAATACTAATTATCTTTTACAAACTAGCAAAAATTTACAATGATGTAAGCCTGGCTGATGAAGGCAGCAAAACTATTGATAGGGCAAATTTTCACCACAGTTTTGGGAAATAACCCATCACTACAAATTATAAGGCTTAAACATATTTATTCTTTTTAACCAAATAGGTTGTATCAGCTGGTTTTACTGTGAAAACCACTTCAAAACTTACATAAAATGACAACAATTTATTATTATTCTTTTAACTGGGTAGTTCTGGTCATGCTGGGCTCACTTGTGCACTTGTATCTCGTGTCAATCAGGGTGGCGGCCCTGCTTCTGCAATTGGCTGACAATCAGCTGGAGTGAGAGGGGCAGATGAGTTCTGAACCTCCAGCTGGAAGGAGTCCAGGAATCAGAGCAGAAGCTGCAAGACCTCTTAAGACTTAGGTTCGGAACTAGCACAGTTGTCATTCCTGCTCTGTTTATTTAATTTAATTTAATTTTTTTTGAGGTTCCACATTATTTTTATTTATTTATTTATTTATTTATTTATTTATTTATTTATTTATTATTATACTTTAAGTTCTAGGGTACATGTGCATAACGTGCAGGTTTGTTACATATGTATACATGTGCCATGTTGGTGTGCTGCACCCATCAACTCGTCAGCACCCATCAATTCATCATTTATATCAGGTATACCTCCCCAATGCAATCCCTCCCCCCTCCCCCCTCCCCATGATAGGCCCCAGTGTGTGATGTTCTGCTTCCCGAGTCCAAGTGAGCTCATTGTTCAGTTCCCACCTATGAGTGAGAACATGCGGTGTTTGGTTTTCTCTTCTTGTGATAGTTTGCTAAGAATGATGGTTTCCAGCTGCATCCATGTCCCTACAAAGGACGCAAACTCATCCTTTTTTATGGCTGCATAGTATTCCATGGTGTATATGTGCCACATTTTCCTAATCCAGTCTGTCACTGATGGACATTTGGGTTGATTCCAAGTCTTTGCTATTGTGAATAGTGTCGCAATAAACATACGTGTGCATGTGTCTTTGTAGTAGCATAATTTATAATCCTTTGGGTATATACCCAGTAGTGGGATGGCTGGGTCATATGGTACATCTAGTTCTAGATCCTTGAGGAATCGCCATACTGTTTTCCATAATGGTTGAACTAGTTTACAATCCCACCAACAGTGTAAAAGTGTTCCTATTTCTCCACATCCTCTCCAACACCTGTTGTTTCCTGATTTTTTAATGATTGCCATTCTAACTGGTGTGAGATGGTATCTCATTGTGGTTTTGATTTGCATTTCTCTGATGGCCAGTGATGATGAGCATTTTTTCATGTGTCTGTTGGCTGTATGAATGTCTTCTTTTCAGAAATGTCTGTTCATATCCTTTCCCCACTTTTGGATGGGGTTGTTTGTTTTTTTCTTGTATATTTGTTTGAGTTCTTTGTAGATTCTGGAAATTAGCCCTTTGTCAGATGAGTAGATTGCAAAAATTTTCTCCCATTCTGTAGGTTGCCTGTTCACTCTGATGGTAGTTTCTTTTGCTGTGCAGAAGCGCTTTAGTTTAATTAGATCCCATTTGTCAATTTTGGCTTTTGCTGCCATTGCTTTTGGTGTTTTAGACATGAAGTCCTTGCCCATGCCTATGTCCTGAATGGTACTACCTAGATTTTCTTCTAGGGTTTTTATGGTATTAGGTCTAACATTTAAGTCTCTAATCCATCTTGAATTAATCTTCGTATAAGGAGTAAGGAAAGGATCCAGTTTCAGCTTTCTACTTATGGCTAGCCAATTTTCCCAGCACCATTTATTAAATAGGGAATCCTTTCCCCATTTCTTGTTTTTGTCAGGTTTGTCAAAGATCAGATGGTTGTAGATGTGTGGCATTATTTCTGAAGGCTCCGTTCTGTTCCATTGGTCTATATCTCTGTTTTGGTACCAGTACCATGCTGTTTTGGTTACTGTAGCCTTGTAGTATAGTTTGAAGTCAGGTAGCGTGACGCCTCCGGCTTCGTCCTTTTGACTTAGGATTGTCTTGGCAATACGGGCTCTTTTTTGGTTCCATATGAACTTTAAAGCAGTTTTTTCCAATTCGGTGAAGAAACTCATTGGTAGCTTGATGGGGATGGCATTGAATCTATAAATTACCTTGGGCAGTATGGCCATTTTCACAATATTGATTCTGCCTATCCATGAGCATGGTATGTTCTTCCATTTGTTTGTGTCCTCTTTGATTTCACTGAGCAGTGGTTTGTAGTTCTCCTTGAAGAGGTCCTTTACATCCCTTGTAAGTTGGATTCCTAGGTATTTTATTCTCTTTGAAGCAATTGTGAATGGAAGTTCATTCCTGATTTGGCTCTCTGCTTGTCTGTTACTGGGGTATAAGAATGCTTGTGATTTTTGCACATTAATTTTGTATCCTGAGACTTTGCTGAAGTTGCTTATCAGCTTAAGAAGATTTTGGGCTGAGACGATGGGGTTTTCTAAATACACAATCATGTCATCTGCAAACAGGGACAATTTGACTTCTTCTTTTCCTAACTGAATACCCTTGATTTCTTTCTCTTGCCTGATTGCCCTAGCCAGAACTTCCAACACTATGTTGAATAGGAGTGGTGAGAGAGGGCATCCCTGTCTTGTGCCAGTTTTCAAAGGGAATTTTTCCAGTTTTTGCCCATTCAGTATGATATTAGCTGTGGGTTTGTCATAAATAGCTCTTATTATTTTGAGGTACGTTCCATCAATACCGAATTTATTGAGCGTTTTTAGCATGAAGGGCTGTTGAATTTTGTCAAAAGCCTTTTCTGCATCTATTGAGATAATCATGTGGTTTTTGTCTTTGGTTCTGTTTATATGCTGGATTACGTTTATTGATTTGCGAATGTTAATTTAATTTTTTAAAGACATCTTTTCCATCTGGGCTGGAGTATGTGGTGCAGTCATAGCTCACTACAGCCTCGAACTCTCGGGCTCAAGTGATCCTCCTGCCTCAGCCTCCCTAGTAGCCAGGACTAGAGGCATGAGCCACCATGCCTGGCTATTTTTTTTAAAGATTTTTGTAGAGACAGTGTCTTCCTCTGTTGTCCAGGCTAGTCTCAAATTCCTGGCCTCCAGCAATCCTCCCACCTTGGCTTCCCAAAGTACTGGGATTACAGATGTGAGCCACTGCACATGGCTTCTGCAGCATTTTATTGGTAAAATCAAGTTACAGCTTCTGATTAAAGTAGTGGAGAAACAGGCTTAGCTCTTGATGGGAAAAATTTCTCAATGACATTGCAAAGGGGCATAAGTTCAGGAAGTATGGAAAAATCTGGCCAATTTTGCAAACTACCACATAGATTCTGACAATATATTCTAAAGAATTATCTTAAATATGAAAGCTGGGAAGACTTAATGCACAAAGTCGTTTATTGCAGTAAAATTAGCAGAAACAACTCCTTGAACTCTTTAGAAAAATTATCACAAATATTATGAAAAGCTGACTTTGTGGAATAATAATGAGATAATATTTAAAATGTGAGGAATAGATACATGTGTTATGAAGTGGAAAAAACAAAAAAATGTGTGAAAGTAGTAAGATCACAGCTAAATCAAACTTTTTAAAAAATATGGCAAAAAACTGCATATCAAAATATTTTTGGGTAGTAAGGGTGTATATTTTTTAATCTGCTTTTTTTTCTGAATTTCATCCTTCTGGATGTTGCACATGTGTGGTTCCCACACTATTGGATATATATTGATGAAATGTTATCACCCCTCAGCCATTCTTTTAGAGCAAATTTTAAAGATAAAATGTGGAAAGTAACATGACACTTCAGAGTGGGGAAAGGATGTTTTCAATTTATTTTCCAAGTGGGAAGTGACCCAAACTCCCTGGCACACCAAACCAATCATGACACTAAAGCATCCAGAGAGAGCACAGGTGTAGACACTGTGTACCATAGACAGAAAGGCAGAGAACTTCAGTAGCGAAGAGCCACAATACTCATTGAACATATTAGCCAAACCTCAAGGCTATTCGCTGGTCAGGACTTGATTTTTCAAGCTCTACTTTGGGGAAATGCATAAGCAAAAACTGAGAAAATTCTGTTATCGTACCGAGCCAAAAGCACTCATTAAGTCCAGACCAAATCACACAAATTAGTGGTGGAGAAAGGATCAGAGGAACAGAAAAGGAAGACTTTGGCTACTCCAGTTAAGAACTATAAAGCTATGGCCGGGTGCGGTGGCTCATGCCTGTAATCCCAGCACTTTGGGAGGCCAAGGCGGGTGGATCATGAAGTCAGGAGATCGAGACCATCCTGGCTAACATGGTGAAACCCGTCTCTACTAAAAATACAAAAAAAATTAGCCAGGCATGGTGGCGGGCCCCTATAGTTCCCAGCTACTGGGGAGGCTGAGGCAGGAGAATGTCATGAACCCGAGAGCGGAGCTTGCAGTGAGCCGAGAGAGCGCCACTGCACTCCAGCCTGGGCGACAGAGAGACTCTGTTTCAAAAAAAAAAAAATTATAAAGCTATGTGCTGAGAAAAACATAAAAATTCTGTATATATGTTTAACAGCTAGTTGAGTACAATAATATATAAGTATTATATAGAGCCTGTTTCCAAGTACAGTCTTAACCAACAAGTTAGGAACTTGTGAGGAGGTAGGAGGTGGACAATGGTCGACCTGTAATTTTGCTACTGTGTGCCCATTATAATGAGTAGATGGACCCTCAGCATCTTTTTTTTCTTTTCCTTATCTAATGTATACACTCTGTCATGTTAAAAATGGTAGAGAACATGGTCTTTCAAGATCCTTTCTAGCATCAAACTTCTACAATTTGATGATTTGGTGTTAAACGGTGGGGCCCACTAACCATCAGATCCCGTGGGGACAGCTCACTGACTCCTAGGTCTGCTTACATCAAGATCTAGAAAATGAGGAAGCAAGCACCTCTTCCTGGGGGCCTTTGTCTTATTCTGAGAAGCACGATCGAGTGTTCTATGTATAGTTCGACAAATAGACCATATAATTCCTCACACGTTACGCCCTAGGCTGGGACAAAATTAATCACTACATTATGTTACCTTTATAGTCAGTCCTCATTATGTTACCTTTATAGTCAGTCCCCCCTCATTAGTTTCCCCTTTAGTCCCTGGACCAGAAACTGACAGACAGCTCCTACTTCTCAAAGAAGGAAGCATTTTTCTATCCATGGCATTGATCCTAATATTCTACAATTCCAGAAAACCATACTTGTTGTGACAAACTAATCCATGTTAGTCTACGGTCATTCTAACAGTGTGACATAAGTCATTAAGAACCTGATAATTACACTGGGGTTTGTGGTCATTTGTTATGGCAACAATAGGAAACCAATACACATGACAAAACCATGTTATAGTTGTGAGCTAATGCAGTACCAGATGTATCTTCCATGTATCTACTTACCTTTTCCGTTTAGGCCTTTGTAATAGACTAGACCAAATTTTGAAGTCACTTAGAGCAATATTTCCTCCTGAGGCCTAGTATTAGAAAGAGCTGCTTGTATTTTATTTCCCTGAATGAATTTTATGGGAAAACTCATTTAAGAAAGAGTGACAGAAAAAAATAATAACACTCTTCAAAATTCAGAGACATACCATACAAAACAAAGTCTTTCCAGGAAATAAAAATAACTAAGAGCAACCAGTCTTAATATATATATCAAGATACGCAAAGGAGATATAAAAATGAAAGCAAACAAACAAAACACAAGAGAAAGGAGCACATTGGCACATTGTTCTATGTCTTCTTTACATTTTTATTATATCCTGTCTTATAGTAATCTCTTTTGAAAGATACACTTTCATAGATAGACCTATTTTATTAAATAGAGTAGTATCTTCAGTTGTTTAACTTTTTTGTGGGTTGTTAAATTATACTTATTTAAATTGACCAATTCATTTTTATGCCTACTGAAATAAACAGGCTTAAAATATTTACCTTTTCTCATTAAAATAATTTCAGTGATTGTTTTACATGCTCTGTAAATTCTGAGTATATTCTTCCAGGAAGGAATTTATTATTTCTTATACAATGTTGACTTTAAAAGAACACCCATCATCTAAAGTTTATTGATTATATAAGGAACATCATATCAAAGAGACTAGAAACCTTAAAATTAGTTTGGTAAACTTTAACAATCATTCTGTCCAACTAGCCATACAGAACTTACATGATAGGGGAGAAAAATTGTATTTTCATGATGTAATTGAAACAAAACAAAGGCATTTTTAAGTAGCCAAAATTGAATTTCTGACCTTTCCTACAAATTATCTAGTTCAAAATTCTTCACACTGAAGAAAGTAACCATTTTTCTCAGCCATCCCCACTTTTCTATACAGATTCTTCTTACAGGCCACGTCATACATCAGTAAATCATGTTCCCAAATAGTCTCTGAAATCACTCAGCAGAAGGAGCACTGAAATGTTGGACTCCATTTGTTTTCCTAAATTTTTTTTTTTTTTTTTGAGAAAGAGTCTCGCTCTGTTGCCCAGGCTGGAGTGCAATGGTACCATCTCGGCTAACTGCAACCGCCACCTCCTGGGTTCAAGCAATTCTCCTACCTCAGCTTCCAAAGCAGTCGGGATTACAGGCACCTACCACCACTCCTGGTTAATTTTTATACTTTTAGTAGAGACGGGGTTTCACCATGTTGGTCAGGCTGGTTTCGAACTCCTGACCTCAGGTGATCCGCCTGCCTCAGCCTCCCAAAGTTCTGGGATTACAGGTGTGAGCCACCATGTTTGGCCTGTTCATGCTTTTTCTAAGCAACCAAAAAAAAAAAAAAAAAATGCTAATCCATTGCTAATATGACTATAACATAAGGATACCATAGATTCAAGTTACACAATTTACACCGTTTATTGGTCATAAGTCACATACTAGCATATTTTCTTTGTCATTTAATTGATTCAAAACCAAAAATATATGTTACCCCTTCTATTGGTAAGCCAGGTATTATGGCAATTTTTACTAAAAATAATCTTGTGTTTTATCACAAGTAAAAAAAAATTGTCAACGCGGTTTATAGGAGATTAATATAAAATTTTAAAGTGATCATTTTAATTCACAGACTTATCAGAATGTTGAAAGATTGTGTTTTATTTAATCTTCTGTGCACACCAGATCTTACTTTATGTATTTATGTCAGGTACAGATACAGGAAGAAGCATATGAAAGGGAAGGATAAGAACAAAGGAGAGAGGAGGATCATGATCTCTGAATATCTTTGATGACATCAAAATGAGTATGAGCTTGATTCTGTAGGCAGTGAGAGGCCTTTAAAAATGGCTTTTAAAAAAAAGAGTAGCATGACATATTTATATTCTAGTAAACTCACTCTGCAAGCAATGAGGACTATAGAACAGAGGAGAATGATCCCTAAATAGGGAAAAGAGTCATAGGAGATATGAGGAAGTTCTAAACTAGTAGCAGAAGGAAGGGAGACTGGAGACAAGCCCCGAATGAGTAAAAATAGTAGACTAGAGAAGATAATTTAATCCGGGACTTAGAACAAGGAAGGATATAATTATTCACCCTTTGTGACTTGGGTGTCTAGTTGGAAATGTTCATTGACATAAAAAATAACAAAAGTCAGAAAAAGTGTCAGGGGAGAGGGGTGGAGACAAAGAGTTGGATTTGACAAGGCAGGATTGCATATGCCTGTGAGTATCCAGCTGGAAAAGTCCAACAAACCATACGGAAAATTCCTGTAAGTTGGAACTTAGTAGAGAAGTTGAGGATGGAAACATAACTTTGATGATTACAGTTGACTGAAAATCTCATGGGAGAGAAGGATATTGGTCATTGGTGGTTGGATAATTGAGAATATATCCAAGAACAATCGCCTCAATGCCACCAATACTTGGAGAGCAGGTTTTCAAAAAAGACAGAGAGAGAAAAGAGAAGAGAAGCCAACATAGAAGTCTGAGAAGGAATTAGTTGGGGGATGGGTAAGAAGAGACACAAGGCATGGGATATTCTAGAAGCCAAGAATAAAGGGTAAAGATGACAAGAGTGTTCAATGCTGTCAAGTACAGACAGGTCAGATATGATGAGGATTAAACAGAATTCACTCAATCGATTTTTTATATTTTCATAACATATTGTCTTTTGATATATTATCTTGCTAATTATTCAGGCAGAAATACCTTTATATTTACTTTTTAGTAATATAAAAAAGTAATACTTTTATATTTACTTTTTAAAATACTTTTATTTCTGTTTAAAAGAATAAGAGACAATGTTTTTGATGCATTGTCAAACCCATTTTGAGTATCATGCTCCTTTCTCCAGCTTTCTGACAATCTTTAGAAAGTAGAAACAGAAATCCTGAATGCTTCATTTTTAGTATGTGTTTCAAAAACTCACCTTCCACTTATTAGACACTCAGAATGATTCAATATTCATGATGTCTTGCTTATCCAAGTGCCAGTTATGAGTGGAAACTACAGGACAAATGTCAGAAAGCATTTCATAGACTTGCCACAACCCCTGGAGGGGAGCTGGCATGGAAAGTAAAGTAGCCGGTCTTACATTGGGAATTAAAGCCAAGAAACCCAGCAGTGGGGTCAGTAAGAGGTGATGTAGGGAAGTGGAGCAAGTGTCGCCAAGGATCACGCAAAGCAGAGAGAGAGGGATGAAAATGCCAAGTACAGAGACCACTGAGCTCCAGAGTGAGTTGCAGCTCGAGCTAGAATGCCTGTTCTAGTCCTGAGGAGATTCCATTTCCAGACCCTTAGAATCTTTTAAGAAACTTGCCTTTACTTGGAGGTGAATCGAACGAATCTGTTCTTTGCAACCAAAGCTTAGAGATAAAAACTGTCATGACAGTTGACAGGCAGGGAAGATAACTTCTAGCTCTGGAAGGAAACAAATAGGCAAATGAATAAAACAAACTCAATGAATAGATGAAAGCTGTCCAGAGGAGGTAAAATGTGAGCTAAGTCTTAGATGTACTGATCTATTTGACAAGTTGGTTGTGCCAATATGTCTATCCTTATGATGGGAGTTTGAGAGCATTGAGATTAGGCTTACAGTCGCCAATTCAAAGTGTATTGTGTTTATGAGCTTGATAAATATTTCCTCATTGAATAAAGGGTATGGAAGCACAAAAAATTATCACAAAAATGTTTTCTTCAGTACAGCTCAATAGGAAAATAAGGGGTTTGATAATAAAGACAATTTTAAAAACCATTCGCAAAGATGTCTCTCCATATTCCCTCTGTGCTGTAGTTCAATAAACCACTTTCACATAAGAAATTCCCCAACATTTATCTGAATGCTGTTGTACCATCCTTTTATTCCACTGAAGACAAAAAGAACGAAAATCAGCACCCCAAACTTTTTAAAACATGTGCAATATATGATTAATGTCATACTACCTTTCCCAGATTTAAAAACCAACCAAATAAGCAAAAAGGCATAGTCTCACGAAGCCAATTTAATTTTTTAAATTTCATTGCCTTGGAAGATCATATGTAACTACTAGAAAAATTTTAAAAGCTAAGCAAAATAACTGCATAAACAGGAGGACTTATAATGGGAATACCTAAAATTCCTGTTCAGTAATGCTGTTATTATTGAGGTCAGCACGAGTATCTCCCCAAAACTTCTAAATATATTGTGTCATGTTCAATAAGCAAAAGTATTTTGTTTTCTCATGATTCCTTAGCCAACAATGTCATCCCCAAATATCATGGCGTAGGGGAAAAGTGGTAGCGGTTTAATTTAGATTTGATTTATGTGCTGTATCATCAGGAACAGATAAACCTGCATAATAAACAGCATATGTTGGCCTTAACCAAGCATGTGGATTCTGTTACACAAAAAGCAAATGTTCAAGTAACAAAATTAATATTAATGTGTTCTGCAAAACCAAAGTCTGGAGCTACTTTTAGTAGAGTTGAGTAATCACAGACCCTACTGTAGGCTAAATCTCATTTATTTCACATAATGAAAGAGTCCCAGTGGTCTTCAGTATAGAATTTAGGTCTAATGTCTAAAACCAAGTTTGGTATTCTCTATATAAAAAGTCTCTCTGTGAGAGAAATACATTTTATAAAAGCTGTAATCACAATCTTTATTATATAGTAGATAACCACCATTGTTACAAAGTTCTTCCAAGCCATATTCAGTCCTTCTGTGTTCTAGTTGCTTCACCTCATTTAGGAATGCTCAACTGCAAAGATCATAAGAGGCAACAATAAAGCAGGAAAGAAGTTCTCTTTAAGGACAATCATGGACAAGGCAGGCAAATCATGGCAGGGAATCATGTCCAATTTTTCCCAGACCTTTGCTACTAGAGGCTCATTTGTAATCATTTAAGACTCCTGAAAATTAAAAATGAATGCCTAAAAATTATTCTATAGCTACCTCAAGAGGGCTAGATTTCCTGAAATCTCATATTCTGATTTCACTTTTGATCTCCAGAATCACATTTCCTCATATACTCATATGTCATATGTAGTTTTTTCCATTTTTATTGCCCCTCTTCTCAGGTCTACCATTCTGAATCTCATTCTGTCTACTGTGACAAACAGCAGTTGTCAAAATACCACTCTCTCCCAAGATAGAACATGAAACTTTTATTTTTATTGTTTTACTTTTCATAATATAATTTCTTCCTACAATAGGCTTACAGCCAACCTGCTTAGAACCAAGTATTCCCTTGTTGATATTTCTCTGACATAGAAATAGATCTTCCCTTTTAATATTAATGTGTATTCATATTTTTTTAAAAAAATCATAGAATGAACCATCTTGGAGTTTCCTGTAGTTTTATCTAACAGAAGAGGTTTTCAAATGTTTTGCTGTGGTCTAGGTGTTTGTGTCCCTCCAAAATGTTTATGTTGAAACCTGATCACCAATGTGACAGTGTTAGGAGTTGGGGCCATTGGGAGATGATTAGATGATGAGGGAAAAGGCTTTATGAATGGCATTAGTGCCCTTTAAGAGGCCCCATTGGGAGGCCAAGGCAGGTGGATCACGAGGTCATGAGATCGAGACCATCCTGGCCAACATGGTGAAATCCCATCTCTACTAATAATACAAAAATTAGCCAGGCGTGGTGGTGCATGCCTGTGGTCCCAGCTACTTGGGGAGGCAGAGGTTGCAGTGAGCCGAGATCGCACCACTGCACTCCAGCCTGGTGACAGAGTGAGACTCTGTCGACAACAACAACAAAAAAATAGAAGAGGCCCCAGAGAACTGCCTGGCCCCTTTCACCATATAAGGACACATTGAGAAGGAGTCATGTATGAACCAAGCAATAGTCCATTACCAGACCCCAAATCTGCCAATGGCGTTGACTTGGACTTCCAAGCCTCTGGAACTATGAGAAATAAATTTCTGTGTGTTTAAGCCACCCAGTCTATGGTAACTTATTATGGTAGCCTGAATGGACAAAGACACATCCAGAGTCTTTCCCCTTCATCAAACTACACAAACAAATCTATCCCAAAGTTCTATATGTTTAACCTCATGTAAACACAAAGGGTAGAAAAAGAAGTAATCTGAGAAATGACTTAAAGCCTCCTATGTTTAGTTATTAACAAAGTAAAAAAAGTTGCTAATAGCCTAAAAGGCATTGCTTTAAATAATTTCCTAATACCAAATGCCTCTTGTAAGGTGTGGCTTGTCAATATTTTAAAAACCTAATACCATCCACTGCTGACGCCTTATGTCAAAAACTCAGTTATTGATAATGATGCCATTCATCTCTTAAAGTAACTTATTTTTTCCCACAGATTAAGATATATATACATTCTACAAAATATTTTAAAGGAATAAAGAAGAGTGTGAGAAATAAAGATAGCTTGTGATCTTTTACCCAGATATAGCTATTTTTTTTTGACTTATTAACTGTTACAGTGTGCATGTGTGTATCAGGAAGATGATCATATATTTATATCACATCTCTTTTCACATACTAACAAATATATCTTTTTAAAAGTTTTAGGTTCGGGGGTACGTGTGAAGGTTTGATAAATAGGTAAACTCATATCATGGGTGTTGTACAGGTGAAATAATGACAACAAATTCAGGTATTAAGTCTAGTACCCAATAGTTACTTTTTCTGCTTCTCTCTCTCTCCTGACACTCTACCCTCAAATGGAGACTCTCTCCCCACTAAGTACATTTGTACATCATTTAATGACTTCATACTATTCCATTGTTGGCCTGTTACAATTTTTAAATTGACAATTAGGATGTTTTTGACTTTCCCATATTGAAGACAATGTTGTGATGACTATAGGTGAAACCATATCTTAGTTCAGAAGCCCCATCATTTTTAGAAGTGGAATTGTTGAGCCAAAGAGTAAGCACATTTTAAAATCTAAACTATATTATCCAGCTGCCTTCCAACCAATATTACCTGGGTGCATTCCTTGTGCTCTTCCCCATTCATTTTTTTGTAGAGTCAACATCGATTGCATGCTTAAAACGTACTGGGGTGTGTATGCGGTAATAGATAAGGAGATACAGGAGGACTAAAACATGGTTCCATCCAACTCCTCTCAGAGTTCATAGTTTGGTAATAGGATATACACATAATTTCAATGTAATGTCATAAATGGCAGAGTTTTGGTGACATGTGCATAGTTAATTAAGGAGGATAAGTAACATTTATGAAACATGTGTTATGTACCTTCACATTTGTTATGTTATTTAGTAATAATAAGTGTTATCAGAGATCAGTCTTATTGTTTTTATTCTACCTAGGAAAACAAATTGAAGACTCAGAAAATGTAAGTAACATTTACAGGCTTTGCTGTAGTTTCAGCTCAGTAACCCTCTAGCTTTGTGACCTTTAACAAATGAACTTATCTAAGACTCAGTTTCCTTATCTATATAATACAAACAAAATGAACTTCAAGATTTCAGCAAGGGAGGAGTCAATTAAATGAGAAATCCTGCAGATCATTTAGTACAGTATTTGGTATCTAGTAAGCTCTCAATAGACGTTGCTGCTATTAATACCACCACTGCCTCTACTAATAATCCTGCTACAAAACACAAAGACCACTTTAAAAATAACCCATTTCATAATCAGAAATATTTTATTTAATGTTCTACTTAAATCTCCTCAATGCCCTTCAGGGGCATTTGACAGTGTAAATCTTTCTTCCTTAAGGGAAAGAATTTAAATGTCTTTAATGTTTTCTGTTTTCTATTTACTGATCTTTTAGTTGTTTTCACAAAAATGCCGCTGTCTTTTAAAGATGTATTACAGTCCTGCACTTGGCTTTGAGCATCTGAAGAAGTTATAAATTGAGTTTCTAAAGCAATCTAAAATACATTTTTTAAATGTTCCAGCAAAATGAGTGATTAGTATACATGTCATTACCTAAGGGCAGGGAGAACAGACTGTCCAGTGGAATCAAATAAATTATTGGTGTAGAGTTCTGAAGTAAATAAACATCTTTTAATGATTTCAATTTTAGCACTTCTCATTTATGTAAATATGTAAAGTCATAAGACACATATTATGAGCCTCCCAAGTAATTTATTAAACAAAATTATTTTTTCTATTAATTGTTCCAGAAATTACTTAGAGTCCATGGCACAGCTGGCATTTGGAACTCTTGCCTTAATTTTGATAATGTTTGTAAATAAAAATAAGTGTGCTGCTTTTGCTTATTTTGTTAGTTAAACAGAAAGATTGGGTTGAGAGACACAGAGGGAGAGAAGTTTAATTTGAATTTATGCTTTCAATATTCAGATTAATCAGCTAAAAGCTTCTATTTGGGTTTTGTAGCACAGATAAAATAGCCCTCAAAGTGAAACTATCTCAATCATCTTCAAAATATAAAGATGTTTCTCATTAAACACATAAAAATGCAGAGAAATTATCTGCCAAAAAATACTCCACTAAGCAGCAGTGAGGAACCTAAGAAACGTGAATGCCAATATTTTGAAACCTTACCACTCGAGCCATCTGATTGCCTTCCCTCTCAACCCCGTCCATCTACCTACAGCTAGTTCCATGGTGTGTTTCTTTAGTAGGCTCATTAATTGTCTATATCAGTTGTTTTCATTTCAAGTTTTAGGATGAAAAATGTTAGTGAAATATTTCTCCCAAATTTCAATGTGTTTGCTCTTATTTCCAATAGTTTAAAGACTTTGTAGATCACTAAGCCTTAATTACTACTTTAGCAAATAAAGTCATTTAAATTATCTCGACAAAGAGTTATCCTCAATGCAATATTACAATAGTCCCTCCTGATCCTAGGAGGATGTGTTCCAAGACCCCCAGTATATACCTAAAACCACAGATAGTACCAAACCTGATATGTACTATGTTTTTCAATCTGATGATGAGACAGAAACTAAGTGACTGAGGACTGAGTAAGCTCCACAATGTGGATATGCTAGACAAAAGGATGATTCATGTTCTGGGCTGGACAGAACAGGATAGCGCAAGATTCCATCATGCTATTCAGAATGGTGCGCAATTTAAAGTTCTAAATTGTTTGTTTCTGGAATTTTCCATTTAATATTTTTGGATCGCAGTTGACTCTGGGTAAAACTGAAACCTCAGAAAACAAAACCACGGATAAGGGAGGACTACTGAATTACACTTAGAATTTGTGGGATGCCATGAAAAAGAGCCATTCTACCTACCTTACTAGGAAATACATACAAATGATTTGAAATTAATGTAATTTAGGGAGTTAAAAAATAAGGTTTGAAATTAATGTAATTTAGGGAATAAAAAATAAGGTTTGTATGTGTTTCTACAATCATTATTGGCATGGATATTGGATTCTTAAAGCTACTTACAAGTGCAGATGCAAAACAGCATTACAAACCCACTACTAAAAATAAATAATACTCACTTTTCTTTCCCCCATATGAACTACTCTTAAGAGATCTTCTTTGACCAGAAGAGAATCTTATCATCTGATTGTAGTAAACATTTTTTAGAAATGAAACATCAACCTTGCAAATGCAGTATCAATAAATTCACTATTACACGAAGGTTGAAGAAGGCCAGAAATTTCTAGCTCGATGGGAAAAATAAAAAGACATTTTCTCTAAGTGTCATACAGTCCTGAAATGACTTTAAAGTCAGACCTATTTCCAGTCCTGTAAGACATAAAATGTAGTACTTGTGTCAAGTGGATTTTCGAGTGGATTATTTATTTCCATCTGTCTCATATTTATGGGCAGGTCGAGTGCAAGATCAGAGGCTGCTTGAGAGAGATAAAAAGATAGACTGTACTCTAAAGAAAAGAGCAAAGTTTAAACAAGAAAATAAGACTCAATGCTTGTAAATTTAACTGAAAAACTTTGGGAATAGCTATAGTTTTTCACAATTCAGGCAATTTCACATATAGATTTTAATTTGCAAACATGAAAATTTGACAATCTCCACATTATTATATAAAAAATATATAGAAATGGTTGTTTATAGAAACAAAAATGATCTGCATGTACATATCATTTATGTGTTTCTTATACATAAATATAAGAAATACATTACAGTTCAGTTTTATCTATTTAGTTTTACTTTCTTTGTTCCTATAAAACTAAGTTTCAGTTTCCCAAGTTCTCCTTCAGTGAACGCTATTCAGTTTGAGAACTCTCATTTACCTTTCCTAGAAAACTCCAATCTTCATTACAGTTTGTACCAACAATCAAGCAGAAAAGCAAATAATTTGATATAGTCATATTTTGAATAAACGTTCTTGACTTACTGCCACACATTAAACCTGTACATAACTTATATTAACTGCAGATCTATATCCTTAGAACTTTTTAATTAATAAATGGTTTATTTCCCTAATGTAAGCTCTGTTTGTTCAGATTCTTATAAAAAATTAAAGAAATTACTCTGATGTCCTTAGATAAAACTAAATTAACTTAGAAAATGAGAAAAGCATAATTGAATCAGGTACTATGTAGCATTCTACCAGTCCATGATTATAGATGAAAATAATAGCTTGTACTACAAAGAAAATACGTACAGCATTCATTGGTCTTTTGGGGTAGTTAAAATTGGGATATTTTAACTACCGTTAAACATTAAAAATGGGATATTTGGGCCAGGCATGATGGCTCACGACTGTAATCCCAGCACTTTGGGAGGCCCAGGTAGGTGGATCACTGAAGGTCAGTAGTTGGAGACTAGCCTGGCCGGCATGGCAAAACACCATCTCTACTAAAAATACAAAAATTAGACAGGAGTGGTAGCGGGCGCCTGTAATCCCAGCTACTTGGGAGGCTGAGATGGGAGAATCACTTGAACCTGGGAGGTGGAGGTTGCAGTGAGCCAAGATCACACCATTGCACTTCAGCCAGAGCAACAAGAATGACACACCATCTCAAAAAAAAAAAAAAAAAAAAAAAAAAAAAAAGCGGGGATATGTTTAGAATCAAATAATTTATGTCTTACAATTTATGAACAATTGTTGAGGGTATGAAATACAGTTTTTAGGGGATCAGAATTTGCTGAATAGGACCTTTCATCGTTCTTTTAACTTGAACCTATATTAAGTAGTCTTTATGCTGAGCAGCCTCTGTTTTCTTATTTAACTGTTCTGCACCATTATTTACCTGGGACTAATCCCAGGTAACCTTTTCAAATAGAGAACTTGTAACATTGATTCTTTTAAAATGTTAACTTCGTATCTCAATGGTTTAGTGCAACAAAAAATCTCTTCTTGCACATGTGTCTGGCTTGGGTTAACAAAGGTTTCTTCGTGGTGTTTTTGGAACCTGGACTGAGGGAGACTTCCCTATCTTGTGATGCTGGAACACACAAACACACACGGCTTTAACGCTTGCTATAGCAAAGGAAGAGCTTAGAGAACTCACAGCCACTCTTATGAGAAGCACTTTATTTCTGTTCACAGCTCGTTGGCAAATTTCGTCCCTGAGTACTTCAAAGAGTGTTAGGAAATTTTCAAGCAAAAGGAGAAGAATCCATTATGGTGAGGACTATTAATCTCTACCATCTCTTATTCATTAATTTTCAGTTCGCTATTCTTCTGACACATAACGCATACTCGGCACCTGCACATGGAAAACAGCCTGAAGCCCATCCAGTCAGTCCCTGAATCTCAAAGTCCAGAGCATCTACGTAAAATGCAATAATCCCTTCCAAGCCCAGAGCGTGTTTCTGTTGGTCTGGAGACCTCTAAATTTAAAAGCCAAATTGTCTGTCCTGCACACACACACACACACGCACGCACACGCTAAATGAAGGCGTGGCAGAGCCAGAATATAATAATACTCACTTTCAGAAAGGAGAGGAACAGGACATATGCCTCAGCCCATTTAAATCCTGAAGTCCTGCCGAGCGCAAGCAGCAAAGGCTCCCCACCTGTATGTGGCTTCTGTCTCTACCCTATGACAGGTTCTTTTTTTTTCCATTCCCTTCTGTGACTGTAACTGAAAATAAGACTCCACAGCTTTGCCAGCCCCCTTCTTGCTCACATAAGCTTCTGTGCACAAAGGTCATTTTCAGCCTCATACTGTCAAAAGCTTCCTCAGTCCACACTTGTGGTCGTTTTGGCAGCACATTGCTCGCAAATACTTAAGAGGCTTCTTCTCTATCCGTTTCCAGTCCCTGCCCTGTGCCAGTAACTACACCCACACTTTCAAATACCTAGTTTTTGGATCTCCTGGAGAGCTGTTTTCTCAACCCCATGTCACTTTCTCTCAATTTGATGGGGTGACCTTCAACATACCTGCAATAATCGATGGGAAGGCCTCACTATTAAGGACTTTAGTCGGCTGGGCGCAGTGGCTCACGCCTGTAATCCCAGCACTTTGGGAGGCCGAGGCAGGCGGATCACGAGGTCAGGAAATCGAGACCATCCTGGCTAAGACGGTGAAACCCCGTCTCTACTAAAAATACAGAAAATTAGCCGGGCATGATGGCGGCACCTGCGGTCCCAGCTACTCCGGAGGCTGAGGCAGGAGAATGGCGGGAACCCGGGAGGCGGAGCTTGCAGTGAGCCGAGATCGCGCCACTGCACTCCAGCCTGGGCGACAGAGAGAGACTCCGTCTCAAACAAAAAAGGACTTTCGTCAATTTAAGGTCTTTAATCAACTTTAGTCAACCAAACAGTTGTATTGAACGCTCTGAAAAATCCCTTTGCTTACCGCTTTGGGTCAAGAGGCAGCTGTTTTTTTCCCATAGTGGAGGAATCCACATTTCTAGATCCTCTTTGTTTCTTCTCATTCCTGCTTGTGAGCCAGCTGATTCTTTCCTGAATTCATTTTTGTTTTAATACCACCTTGCCAAACATAGCCAACAGCAGTTAACGTTTACTATTTTGGTTCTAGTTTCCCCCCTTTCACCCAGAAGCTAAAGATACCTAGGCCTATGGTCTGCCTTCCAAGTCCTGACTATCACAGTTTCACCAAATGTTTTACTATCATGTAACATTAGTTTTCTTCTTTGCCTGCTTCAGGGTCGACATTCTCAACATTTGTCCACTGCCTGCTGAGTACACATAAAGTATTTTGTGATAGCAAGACTCAATTTCTAAAATTAATTTCTCTGTTAGTGAGAATAAATGGGATTATACTGTGGTAACAAATTAACCACAGAATCTCAGTGGCTTATGGAGGCATGGGGTAATTTCTTGTTCACATGAAATGTGCAATTTATGTGGAAACTCTGCTCCATATAGTCATTCAGGGAACCAAGATACTGGTTGTAGCACTGTCAGTGTGCCATCTCAACTTTTGGATCCTGAGGTGGCCAGATCAATAGGAATTTACAAATACTTTTAAAGTGACACACGCCACTTCCTTCCAAAACCTTAGTACACGATTAGATGCATGCCCCTGCCCTAGAGGCAAGAGAGGTTGGGAAGTCTTTACATGTGCTTAGGAAGGAGAGAAATAATGATTACCATGGGGGCTAGTGATTTCCATCTCCCTGTATTTATAATGTTCAGATAAACATGAATAAGCCATAGCAACATCATTTGATCACCACCACTGCGGAGAAACATTTTTCAAAATATTGGATTATGACTATGAATGGAAAGGAAGAGTTTGATCCATTTCTTTTCAATTATAAAAACACCTAGTGACAAATAACATATGCAAGAAAGCTATATAACATCTAATTGGCTCTTAATTTAAAAACCTCCTTCATAACTAATGACCATTAGTTATGACCATTGAACACTAGCAAAGTCAGGAAATAGTAAGAAGTGGGGCAGGACAATGGAGAAAGAGAGATAAGTCAAAGGAGAAAAGGAATCATGATAAAAAGGATAGTGGCAGCCCTGCTAAGTTATTGGACACTATATGCATCATTCCAGCACCCAGGGTTCTGAGAAATCAAAAGAGGAGGAAATGGGAATCTCATAGAGATGAAAAACCATGTGGGCCTAAGGAGACAAGTAAAATACTTAAAATATTTGCAAAAATATTTGAAAAGGTTAAAATTTTTACTTCATAAATAGTTCATTCAAATTGATGAAAATATTTTTTATAAACCAGTTCTCTAATACAGAGGTAGGATACCATAAACTCTTTCTATAAAGTCTGAGAGTAAATACTTCAGGCTTTCCAGGCCATAGAATCTCTGCCACAACTACCCAATCCTTCTGTTATAACAGCAATCACAAAAACATAAATAATAAAATATGTAAATAAATTGGCATGGTTATTTCTCAATGAAACTTTATTTACAATAATAGGTAGCAGGTTGCATTTGGTCTGCAGCTCAGAGTTTACAAATCCGTTGCTCTAATAAAAACAAAGACAAAGAACTATAATAGGATTTCTAACAAGAATAAACTAGTCAATAAATAGAATAAGAAAACAATGTTCAACCGCACTAGTAATTTAAAAAAGTAAAGGAAAACAATAACATTCTATTTTTACCTACAACATCACAAATTAAATACCATAATACATGGCTAGCGAGGAGAGGATATTAACATAAACTTCACAAACTATCTGAAAGCCAAATTCAAACATATTATACATATAATATATTAATATATAATAGGTGTATATATAGTATATAATTGTATGTATATATACATATATTTTTCTTATATATGTAAGAAATATATACATTCATATATGTATTTCTATATATATGTATGTATGTACAAAGAGAGACAGACTTAATTAGAAATAGGAATTCTTGCTAAGGACATGTGTTTGGTTTGAATTTTTTAATTCTAATTAGTCAAATGCTATTTATAGATGAATTAGGAGCAAGATGATAATTCTAGGTTGCCATAATAATGGTTTATTTAATAATAACTACGCACTTTCATAGCCCCATTATTTACCAACGGGACAAAATGGTAACGAGCGCAAAAAGTTCTACAACCTCTCTACTGATTATAAGATTTCTTAATGTTAGCAGCTTGAGTTCCCCTATTCAGTTCCCTTGTTATCACCTTCCTTCTTCCTATGGATTGAGCAGCTTTCTGAAGAAATCATATTAAGCCAAAGCTAGAAGCATGTACTTTTACCCATAGGACTGTCCACCTTGTATGAGAAATCATAATGTTCCCATTTGTCCCTGAGTCTAACAATCTTCGGATAAAAATATTTCCATAGCACCTTTGAACTGTAAGCAGAGTCATTACCAAGTCTCGTGAGTACTTGAAAAATAAAGATTCCACTAAAAAGTGAGAATTGTTCCCAATATCTTCTCAACTATTGTAAATAAACGGAAGCACAGGTTTATGAAGTGTCTCATACCTAATAAATCCTTTTTCTCTTTCTGAAGTTACCTTTTTTCTTCCCGGATCACAAAGGCAATACATGGATCACTGACAAATGTTACAAAGAAAAAAATAAAAAGAAACAATACTACATAATGCTAGTACTCAGAGTTAATTACAGAGGGTATCATGACGAATACTCATCCACATTTATGTGTGTATGTGTGTCTGTGTTTGACAAACTATTTTTTCATTTCATTTGCTCTATTTCACTTAAAACAGCATAAACCATTTTAATGTACATAAAGAAAAATGAACTCCTTCACTTTTAACCAGACTGCATTCCACTGGAAGCGTGCACCATAAAGTAGCTACACAATCTTCTACTTGTGGACATTGAGCCCGCAATACTATTTTCACTCTTACACACTCTAACGTGAGCATCTCAATACCTGCATTTAGGTGAGGTTTTCCTATTAGTTCCCCTAGGATAAATTCCTAGAAATGCAATTTTCTATGTCTAAGAACCTCTAAATTTAAAATAGCACATTATATTAACAGATTAACCTTTCGAAAAGTTGTAACAATTTACTCTCTTCATAAGTTTGGAATACGAACGTGTTTAAATAAATCCCGGTACTTCTACAGACTGAAATACTATATTGCAAAAATTAATCATATAGGAAACTATGCATGGGACTATATCAAGTTAAACAAGATACAAGATACAGTAAAGCATACCAATGATATATTACCATATAAAGTACAGTTGTGTGTGTATGTGTGTGTGTGTGTGTGTGAAGAGAACACATGACAGAAAGTGCCACAACTGAGAAAAAGGCTTACAGCAGACTTCTTTTATCTTTTTCTATATTTGTTGGCAGTCACAAAACTAAATAAATAAGTCTTCATATATTTTGCAATTTACCTGATATTGAACATAGTATTGTAAATCAGAAAGCCCTAAAATGTGCTCCAATCTGTAATATTTAAACATGTTGGACTGAGATACATTTGCCCAATAAAGAACTTGTTAATTCATGAAAACTCTTCATGTCTAATAGCAAACAGAATGAAACCCTTTAGTTCTTCAATGAGAAAGCAAAAAAGGGGCAAAGCATTGAGGTCCCCAAAATCAGACTGCTCTAGCTATAAGTTCCTGGCTGCAGGCATTTTGGAAAGTACTTTGGAGGGGAACAAATCCATTAATAAAGTTTCAATACTTACAATGACCTTTGGGCAATTCCAGATGTAGACATGGAGATATCCCCACAAATAATAAGAAAGGGCCTGCTACAAGAAGTGGCAGTCCAGAACAGGTTTGCAAGAGGCTAGAATTACGTGGAACCCAGAAAAGAGATTCAGCAGAAAAGAATCCAGATTCTTGATGAAATATCACCAAAGATTCATTTTCTTGTAAGAGTTTTTACCAGTTCCTTATATTTCCTCCAGGAACAAGGAAATACATGCCATTCTATATTTCTTGATAAGATGATGGTTTTATCAGTAACTAGTCTTTATGATGCACTTATTTCCAATCTATCGCTATGCTAATTTTTTTGTATAAAGTAAATCATTTAATCTTCACACAAACCCAACTTAGTAGAGACTATTATTCCCATTTTATAATTAGAAGATGAGGCAAAGAAACTTAAATAACTTGGCCAAAGTCATCTGCCTAGAATAGCGGTCAGTAAACTTTTTCTTGAAAAGCCAGAGTGAATATTTTGGCCTTGCAGCCATAAGGTCTCCATCGCAACTGCTCAACCCTGTTGCTGCATAAAGAAAATGCATCTATAGACAATACTTAAAACAAAAAATATAGTTGTGTTGCGTAAAGAATTGGTGGGGCCACTGACTATGGTTTGCCAACTCCTGATCTAAAAAGCAGTAAACCAAGATTCAAACTCAATTCCATGCCTTTAATAACTAAACTGCCATACAATAAGAGAAAATAAAATAAATACGGTTCTCTTTCTACATTGTGGGCGGGCTCACTAATTCTCAAATATTATTTTGGCTGTCTATATAGTCCTATTCTGAAGAAACTGACCAGGTAATGTGAATTGTTGCTTGTCATGATTTAGTGGACAAAAAAATTTGGATGCCCAGGGAGTATAAACAAGGTAGGTAGCTCCCCTAGCAGAATGTGAATGTAACAACATTATTTCAGGGTAGATGTGTAGACCTGAAATTTGAACAGTATTCAGCCTTCTAAAATGAAAGTGAGGAAAAGGAGCTGATTTTGAGCTCTTTTTAATATAGAAATATCTAGTTTAACAAGTCCTATGATCTATATATTTTCTTAATTTCAATAATACTGTTACTTTGTAAATTTATCTCACAAGTATAATAATAATGGACAATATAGCTATACATGCTTTAAGTTGTTTAAAATTCAAAGTATTAGGGAAAGATATTTTAATCATATCTAGTTTTTCTTATATTTGTAAAGCAGAGTTGAAAAATAATCAATATATTGGGTCAGTCATTTCATTTTTTAAGTAATAGTTTTCACCAGAATTTATTTGAGAGTCACATCTAAGAATACAGCATGACTAAAGATAACATAAGACTTCTACAATAATTGAGAAGCTATACCATCTATGAGCAAAAGAAAAAAAAAGAGTCATAAAATTTAAATTCTCAGTCTTTACATTATTCATTACCTGAGCTAATTATTTCCAAATCTTAACCCTCCACAGGAAAATGGCAATCATATCACCTGTTAGCTTACCAGGCTTAGTCTAAAAGTTTTATGGAAAAAAAATCATAAATTATTTTGTAAATTTAAAACACTATATTCACGAAAGTAGTCTTCTAAGACTTACAGTTGATTCTAACAAGGAAAAAAATCTTTGTTTTCTTTTTCCCCTCTCTCCTTCATAGATCTATAATCCCTTCCACCAGGAACAGAATGAAGAAGAGACCAGGAACTCTCTTTGCAGTCTCATCCTTGTGAAAAAGCAAAGTAAACTCACTATCACGGCATCATTTCATTTTTCAGTGACCTTCTAAAATTTTCCTTACCATTAATAATCACCAACATAAGATATAGTCATTCCTAAATATTCAGTCCACAGCAGGTCCTCAAATAAAATCACTTTGTTATAATGTTGATGAGAAAAAAACTGATTTCTAGCTGGGACTACTGTCTAAATGGAGTTTGCACATTCTCCTCATGTCTGTGCGAGTTTTCTCCCCATCCTCCAGTGTTCTCCCATGCCCCAACGCTGTGCATGTGGGATGAATTGGGATGCCTACATGGTCCCAGTCTGAGTGTGTGTGTGTGTGTGTGTGTGTGTGTGTGTGTGTGTGTGAGTGGGCCCTTTGATGGGATGGCATCCTGTCTAGGGTTGGTTCCTGTGTTGTGCTCTAAGCTGTCTCCACAGGCTTTGGACACCCACAACCCTGAACTGAAATAAACAGGTAAATAATTATCTTACTTGTTTTTATTAATCTTTCTTAAATGCATACATTGCTCACATTTATTATAATATTTAATATTAGAAGTGTTTTAGTCTTTAGTTAAAAGTTTGCAGATGTTTTCGTGATCAAAATACGCTGTAGGAACTTAACTCTTATTTATACCAAGTAGTCTGTGGGAAAATTGGTTTCCCTATGCATCTTTTCACTCAGTCAGTTTCCAAGAGCCTATTAACAATATTAAGTCAGTACTTACTGTACTAGATTCCTAGAGAACTTTCTTCAGAATTCTTAGGGACTGAAGATTAAACAATAATAATATATACAGAACATCTGTATAAGTAGTTTACACAAACCAGTTGACTAAAATTTTGTCTCAATTTCTCAGAAACATCATAAAGATACTGTAGTAGATAGCATTACTTTTGGCAGGTATTTACAGCCCAGCTTTGAGGAAGGATTATACTCCCTCGCTCACTGATATCAGCCTTGGTGGTATGACTTGAGAAAAGCAGGCAGAAGTAAGACGTGTCACCAGCAAACAGAAATTTCAAGAGCCACTATGTAGTCTGGCACTTTCTTTTTTCTCCTATTCTATGAGATTAGAATATTGCAGAGAAGGGCTGCTCCATGAGCTGGGGTCCAGAGTGATGACAACATGGAATCATCAACCCAGAGGACCGTGCAGCAGAATGAGAAATTAAATAGTGTTGCTGTAAGTCACTGATATTTAAATATCAATGATACCAGTGTTATCCAGTAATAACAAGTGACTTAAATATCAGTGACTAATAGCAGAATAACCTAGGCTCTCCTAAGTGACTAATTAATAAAATGTTAAAGTCCAGTTACACTTTGTACTTTGACACTTTAATTGGAATAATTAACACAATGAGGGCGACAGCATAAAACATCTTATTTATTCACAAAGAAACAAGCATTTGAGTGTTTCCTATATGTTAACAGAGTTGCTTAAAACAGGATATAAGATCCAGTTTTGTCTGCACTAAACCACAAAGATGTTGTAAGGGATTCAGAATCAAAGAAGGATTTTTAAAGTTATTTATAGGATAGGAGAGCATATAGCCAAAGAATCACATCCAGAAACAATATTGGCCATTATTTAGAGATTGGCTATTGGGATGGTCACTATCCTGTTGTATAGTCACTTTTTTCTTTTTTCTTTTTTATTTTTAACCAAGAGACTTCAAAATTGATTTCAATGCAAAAAAAAAAAGACTCTCAAAATGGATCAGCAAAACTCAATACATTTTCTAAAACCAAAGAATGAAAATAAATATACTATTTCCTGTCTAGAAGCTAGGTCTTCGTATTACACAGATCGTATCAAGATCTCTGTTTTTAATAAAAAATAAATTGTGTTATCAGTATTTTTTAAGCATAAAATCTTTAATATCTGGTTCAATACATGAAATATATGACTTCAGGGATAACATGAGATACTGGGCAATTTCAAGAAATTATCAGCGCAGCCTCAGGGATACCCTGCCCTCTACTGTCAGTACTTTAATTTTGCATCTTTAACTACATAGTTATTAAATCACTTCATTGAAAATCCCAGTGTTATTTTTTTCTCTTTATGCTTTGGTGTATAAACATTGTTTCTGTTCTATTAGCTGTTTTCTTATAAAATTTAACATAATGTTTCACTTACATACTAAATGTAATCTTTTTTTTTTTTGTAGATGGAGCCTCGCTGTTGTCACCCAGGCTGGAGTGCAGTGGTGGGGTCTCCGCTCTCGCAAACTCTGCCTACCGGGGTCCAGCAATTCTCCTACCTCCTACCACCACCACGCTCGGCTAATTTTTGTATTTTTAGTAGAGACAGAGTTTCACCAAGCTGGCCAGGCTGGTCTTGAACCCCTGACCTCAGGTGATCCACCTCCAACAGTGCTAGGATTACAGGCGTGAGCCACCGCGCCCGGCCTAATCAATCTTTTTACACTACTCCTGAATAATGAAAGGAACTCAGAAAGCTTTCATCTAATCAGCCTTTTCTTAATTTATATTCTCTTCTTTCATATTTATTTTTCTTGATTTTTATCCCATTAGTTTTAAAATGTTGTAATTCTTTTACCTGGTAAATGTTTCCTTACAGTTACAAAGCCATGTCTATTTTATTTGCTCACCATGTCTTCTTGCATCTCAAACTTCCTTTGAAGTCATTTTATTTTTTATGTGGGTTTGCTGATGAGAAATGCCCCCATATTTATTTTTCTGCAAAAATCTTGAGTTTGTCTCTCTTTTTTAAAGACTTGGAGATAGAAAATTCTAGACAAACAATTATTTCCCTTCACTACTTGAAAATAATATTCTCCTATTTCTAACTTCCACTGTTGCTGATACTGCTTACCACCACATTCCAACTGCCCTTTCTGACTGGCCCAGCTTAGCAGCTTTGCAATAAATTATCCTGCTAACAACCTCGTAGACTAGCCAAGCTCTTGTTAATGCCAGTTTGCGGAGGTTTTTTGCAGTTTTGCTAGGAAATCTCACTTTTTCATTGGCTTTCTACTTCACCTATGTTTCAACTTCCTCAATTCTATTTGGTTCTATTTATCTGTCATTTGCTTATAACTTCCAGGACTTCCCTACAACGTGATCTCAAATGGTAGTTTAAAATATATGCATATTTATAATGCATTGTTTACATCATCCGCACTTATGTCAATGAAGAATAAACATGTTCATGAACCGTCGTTCAATATTTTGCATCAGCATAGTATTCTGAATATATATTAATGGTGGTCTTGTAAACAGTAATATTCCATTTTTTAACTCACATGTTTGTCAAAAAAATAATCATTTCCCCAATATATTATACTCATTTGCAAATTACATACATCTTCTACCATAAATCTTTTTTAATTTTTTAATTTTATTTTAAGTTCTGGACACACGTGCTTCTGCACATGCAGGTTTGTTACATTGGTAAACATGTATCATGGTGGTTTGCTGCACCCATCAACCCATGCGAGGTATTAAGCCTCGCATACATTAGATATTTATCTTGATGCTCTCCCTCTCCAGCTTCCCTCTGACAGGCCCCATATTGTGTTGTTCCCTCCCTGTGTCCATGTGTTCTCATTGTCCAGCTCCCACTTATAAGTGAGAACACGTGGTGTTTGGTTTTCTGTTCTTGTGTTAGTTTGCTGAGGATGATGCCTTCCAGCTTCATCCATATTCCTACAAAGGACATGATCTCATTCCTTTTTATCTACCACGAATTTTAACATTAAGTAGTAGGAAAATATATTTTCATTTTTAGAGATATAAATTTGAATACCATATATGAAATCAATGTTTTATATATTCTTAAGTGCATGTCCCACTGGGGGTCTTAGAAGATGTTATGTATTCAGGGTATTTGTTAAGCAGTGATCCAGCTGACAGTAGAGCTAGCTATGTGCTTTGGACACCATATATTTTCACAGCTTTTTAAGTAATGCAATAAAATAATCTGAAAAATGTACATATTTTGTTATTGTCTTTAATTATTAAATATGGTGCTACTCAAATAATGGTTAGGTCACAAACAGTATACAAATACAATATTAAGTAAAATCTTACCAATAGTCAAACCACTTCTCATTAACCTAAAAACATCTGTCTTATACCTGTAATGTGGTATTATATTAGGTGCAGATGGTAGAGTGGAAAAAGATGGTCCTGGTAAGGTCATAGGTTGTAAAGTCTCTTACAAGAGACTAACTGTTATCAAACCTGTCCAGTGAAGTGTGATGAGTGCTAAGATAGGAAAAGTACAGCACATTTTGTTAGTTTTGGAAACATTTTTAAAAGACTCAGGCTCTTACAATTTGGCTTAAGAGTACACTTTAGACAGAACTTTGAAAAGTATCTGTTTTATTTCTTAGCCCGGAGAATCACATCATAACTCATTTGTTCTCCTGCAATATTTGAAATCCTAGAGGGACACTAAAAACAGTTCATAAAAAATTAAAACTTGTGAAAAATGTTAGTGATGGTTTACAAACAAAGCTTGGTACAGATAGTTGCAAGTCAATATAATCTTGAAATTGCATTTCTTGTGATAGATGTGTTCGCTCAAAGTAGAGTTTATTAGAGATTCAGAAAATCGTACAAATATGTTTTGGTTCCCGAAATCAAGAGAGTGAGAAAATAGCAACTAAAAAATAGGTAGAAGGTAAAGTATGAATTAAATATACTTTTAAAAGTACACTGTACCAGTTTAAAATTTAATTTGGTGTTAACATGATCCAGCACAAATTTAAGAGCATCATATATTACAAGATTATCATGATTAGACACTCATTAAAATGGATGTCCTATTTCAAGTACTATACCTAACAAGCATCATCTTGCAATAAAGGGAGATGACCCATTTTCTGGCTATTCTTTCTCAATACCAGGAGGTTAAGGTACCAATGGGTATTGCATATACACACTTACAGAGTTACGCAGTCATGTATCTGGCATTTAGCTAAGTCAGAAAAAAATTACAATCCGCTTTCCTGCCATCTAAGGTTTAGCTAATCTTATGTAATTGAAAGTATCTAGAAACACTATTAAGGATGTACACATTTGTATAAACTTTACTTTTGTGGTAGAACATTTGTCTACACAGTTGAGTTGTGTTTGTGGCTAGCGACACCTGGCTGTGCTCTTACCTTGGGGGTACATTATTACAGCCTGCTTGAGAGTATTTCAGGAGATCTAAAGCAACTGTTATTAGAACCAGTCCTTAACTGAACTAAGAAGTCCTAGGTTTGAGGACCACTCTTGCTCTGAATCCATGGCTGTGGACAGGCCCTGAACCTGTGAGCTGTTGGTCACAAAGAGCAAATCCCTAAATTAAGATCTCTGAGGCCCTTTCAACTCAAGCATTCTGTGTCTCTGTGTGGTTTCTGCTAACACTGATTGAGTCTTAAGGGCACAAGAAGTCCATTTTCCCAACAAAATTTTTTGAGTAACCCCAGTGTAATAATGGACTATGTTTATTCATTGTGAGCACATATTCAAAGGATTTATAAGGTTGGTAGAAAATGGGAATGGTCGACCAGGGCAAATGAGGAATACACATCTATACATTTCTATAACTGGTATTGTCTAGTATTAGTCCTTTAATGTTTGTTTTGCATAAAGTAAAAAAAAAAAAAAAAGATAATCCGCTTATTCTGACACTTATTCTTACTCAAATGGTAAGTTCCCAGTAACTTCTTGATTAATCTCTGTACTAGCTCAAAAATAACCAAGTAATTATTCAGCATATGGAGCTTTGACTCTTTTTACTTCAGACAAAACTCTGAAATGGATTTCTTAAATATAAATAAGAATTTTACAAATCATTCTCACTTCTATTCCTACACAATTACTGTTAAAAGAATGATTAAAAGAATAAAAATTAAAACATTTAATCCCAAAACAAGAGCAGGCAAGTCTCTCATTTTATTAATATAAGACCACATCTGTCATTTTTATGTTGTGTGTTTTTAGTAAGTTGGTACATGAATTATTGGTAAGAAATTTTTTCTTGAGGAAAATGGCTTTTACAATAAATCTTATGTGGAAGAGTATATTGGATAGGAAGGTGTAAGGCAAATCCCCAAAGAGAAAGCTGTCTGGGATCTTAGGTATGAATATTTAAAAAAAAATCCCCTCATTTCACCTTTTTCCTGAGGGCCAGATTGTTCTATGAAGCGAATCCATTCCAACCTGAATATATTTAATATGAATGAACATTATAGTAAATGTTAACAGGGCCAAATTCTGCTACCACAAAAATTTTAAAACAAATAATCACCATAGGGAAAACAGTCATACACCCTGGCTTATGGCTTATGCTCTGTTGAGTTTTTAAAATATGTTACTTGAAATAATTCTGTACAATTTTATCAAGTCCTTAACACTCATTACTCCAGTGTTTTTTTTTAACTCTTTGCTATGACTCCCAGTAAAAAATTCACTTAATATCATATATATAAACATACACACATAACAGATTCATAATGTTTCATTTAAAAAATGTCTGTTCTTACTACATACAGTAGATAATCGGGTATTATCCTCCTATTTCCCTTCTATTTCATTTTTTAAATGCTGTTTGAGTACCAGTTAATTGATTTTGCCATGTACTATTATCGTGTGACCATCAATGTATAACAGAAAACAATAGGGATAAAATATTCTCCTCACGAAAACAGAGAAATAGAGAATAAAAAGGAAATGGAGAAGAGAACAGAAAAAGAAAGGAATAGCTGAAAATTATAGAGAAAAAAACCTGCCCTTGTGAAATGGATATTTCCAAGGAGAAGAAAAAGTCAACTAGAAGAAGAAAAAAAATTTCAGAAAATGGTCAGAACTGATCTCTAGAGTTTGAATGATTCATACATCTTTGAATATTTTCCTCCCACATGTATGAAAACTAGCAGCTCCACACATTAAACATGACCTTTGCTAGATTCATAAACTATGTCCAAGCTACAGGCTTGGACAAACAAACAAAAAAACCAAACAAAAACAGCAGCTACAAAAAGCGAAGGTAGCGAAGCTACTCTTACGATATTTTAAATTATGGCATATTAATTTTTGCATAATATGAAACATTTTTTATCTACAAATGTAGAGGAGTTAGGAGTTAGGAATCCCATTTCGTTCAGTAACTCTGAGAAGTTAAGGGTTTTCATAATAATGTGTAAGTTCCTATGTGCTCGACTACCACTTAGTGAGATAAGCCAACAATTCTGCAAAGCAAAGGTTTCAGAGTTGGAGGATCAAATTTTGTGTTTGAGCCTAGGTTTTAGCACTTCTATAAAAAGAATAAATTACAAAATATGGTCATTTTGTAAACTAAATTCTCCTCCAAAATGTAGCTAATCCTTAACCAATTATAGTACCATTATACATTTTACACATTGTATACTGTATACAAATATATTGTATACTCTATACAAATTTATTGTATACAGATATATTGTATACTCTATAGAAATATACATCATATACTCCCTACAATTATAGTATTATATAGAGTTACAAAAATTTTTCCATAAGAGAGTTCATTTATAACACAGATATAGTTCTCCTTTATTCTAATTAGCCTTCCAAATAAAGATCTTTCCATTTAATTTC
Organism: Piliocolobus tephrosceles; assembly: GCF_002776525.5. Taxonomy (NCBI): domain Eukaryota; kingdom Metazoa; phylum Chordata; class Mammalia; order Primates; family Cercopithecidae; genus Piliocolobus; species Piliocolobus tephrosceles. The sequence goes on from NC_045452.1 coordinate 63,113,702, forward strand.
CCTACTGTAAAATGTCCAGAAGAGTTGACTTTTTACTTGCCTATTACTTCTTTGGAAATCCCCTCTTTGATCTGCAAGGATTCAGCAAATATCTTGAAATCTACCATAATGAAAATAAATGTTATTTATTTGGTTATCTTTTTGAAATTAAATGAGTCGGGACTCGCTACTTTGCAGATATTTCAGTGAATCAGTGGTCATGCTTTTTCTTCTGTTGTGCTGAGACACAGATGTAAAAACATCTATGCCCTGGTGCATTTCATGATCTTCACTATTAATTATTTTCTAGTTACTCTACTTATGTTGTTCTCAATGCTAGTCTTAGATTAATTTTAGCTGTGCGACTTTCACTGCCACTAAAAAGTAACTTCCATGAGAGCAAGAATTTTTCCTGCTGTTTTTGTTTGTTTGTTTGTTTGTTTTTCGTTGTTTGTTTTTGAGACGAGTCTCGCTCTGTCGCCCAGGCTGGAGTGCAGGGGCGCGATCTCGGCTCACTGCAAGCTCCACCTCCCGGGTTCCCACCATTCTCCTGCCTCAGCCTCTGGAGTAGCTGGGACTACAGGCGCTTCCACCACGCCCGGCTAATTTTTTGTATTTTCAGTAGAGATGGGGTTTCACCATGTTAGCCAGTATGGTCTCAATCTCCTGACCTCGTGATCTGCCCGCCTAGGCCTCCCAAAGTGCTGGGATTACAGGCGTGAGCCACCGCGCCCAGCCTTTGCTGTTGTTTTTAACAGTCTTAACCCCAACCTCTAGAACAACGCTGGGCACATGTTACTCAGAAATCGTTCGTTGACTAAATCAATGAAAAGTTTCACCTTTGACTGCACTGATTCTTTAATCTTTTTTTAAAACTGTGTGTCCAATATATGGGTTAATAATCTCTAAACCCCCTTCCATTTCTAGAATGCTGTGATTCTGGTAGTTTGTCCCTTGCCCCGCCTTGCTCCCACAGCACTCTATACTTGCTGATAATATGACGTTTTTCATAATCTATTTTCCCAAATTAGACCAAGGGTTTATCAAGAGCAAGTTAAGTTTGTATCTGTTTCTTCATATCCTCATGATAATATGCCATGATGCCTGGCACTCATGGTGTTAGTTATTCAATGAATATTTACTGACCGAATGAATGAGACTTGTATAAAATAATTTGCAGGGGACAGACATGCTGGGAAAAGGAGAATGTTTATTTTTTTTTTACATCTAGCTAAGCAGTTTGAAACACTGGGGATTATTTCTACAGTAGATTGAGAGCTTTTTTGAGATTTTTCACTCTTCAGTCTTGAAACCCAAGCAGTATTTTTTTTCTTCTTCTTCTTCTCTCTGATGTTTTCCTTGGGGAATTGCAAAAGGCATCATATCCTCTACTGCACTGTTAGGAAATTAGCAGCCTCATTTATAAGGGCAGAGGCATATTAAAGTCTGCCCAAGTAAATGAGAACCTACCCTAAAGCCTTCACCTGAATTTCCCATTTTAGGATTTTATTTTAATATTTTTTAAAAAGAAAAACAAACTGGAAAATGCCTATTATGAAACATCATTTTACTGCATACATTAATCACAGTATTTAATGAAAATAAAGAAAAGGCATAACTTTGTACATGACAAATTTCATAGAATCTTCATTTTATTTATATGTCTAATCTTAAGAAAATGACAAGAAAAGTTACAAACATTTAGTTTGATTATACATCTACAAGAAAAATTCATACTTTATCACTCATTGCAGTATAAAATATCAACATTCTGTTAAAATAGTGAAATTCAAACATATTTGAGTTTATCATTCCTTTTTGAGTTATCATTCCTTTCCTAAAACTTACTTGCAACAGAATAAACTAAATTTATTAACAGTATAACTGTTCTTCTCTTTGAAAATGAAAATATCACATCATTATTGAAACAAGAGTCAGAGTCTTTAGCTCATGCTTTGTTCCTTAACTTTCCATAACTAAAAGTATTGATCCACGCAGTTGTATGCTCCAAATATATTCAAAAGGGAGAAAAATCAATTATAGCACTAATAATAGCTACCTCTAAACATACTCTTAAGTTAAATGAAGATCTGACTGGAATTCATTTTACTTGTAATTTGCACTCAAAGTTGAAAGAAAGTTAAAGTGTAAAGCTTTTTCTGATAGAAATTTCTTTTGGCGTTCAAAATGGTCATTATTACTTTTGGGATAAATTTTGTGTTTTAAATCACAATTAGGGAAAGATGGAATCAGACACCTTTGAAAACATTTTTTCTAAGTCAAATGATGCTATGCTTTCACTGGATGATTGGACTACTCAAAGTAGTATTTTCCAAATTTTCTAAAATGATAAATTGCTATCATATAATAATTTTCATCTGAATAGTTTAAGCATTTTGCTAGTAGAAGGGGGAACTCAGAACCTCCTTGAGAGGTTTTCTCATATCTGTCTCACGGTCTATTACATACTTATACATCCTATAATCATTTACTGAGCAATTTCTACTACAGTATATCATGCACTGTGCTAGGCCCACAGGTTTTAAAGACAAACATCCTGGTTTCCTTCTACAAGGAATGAACAGACAATGAAATAAATAAAATAAATGCTTACTAATACCTGCAAAGTGTGTTCTGCAGTTTGGTCCAAGTTTTGTTGGGCCTGAAACTTACTCAATTTGAAGAAGACTTCTTTAAGAAAGAGAATATAAACTTACAAATATAAAGTTACACATGTATGTGAATATTTAGAATAAAAAATCATAAAAAATGTGAAATTTAAAAAGCCGAAAATATCACAATATCAACCAACCCAGTCTTTTTTTTAGCATAATATTTGAAATTTAACAATTATTGACAGTTTAGGAAACTCTCATCTTCACAACTTACTGGTAGTTATGAAAATTTTTGTGATTGTTCTCCAATTTGGCAAAGTTATCAAGTTTCTTTCCTATAGATAAGATTTCAGGTATTGCAAATGTTCCTCCTGCACATCGACTGAGTTGTCAAATGTCAGAGTATGTGAGTATGAAACGAAGTTGACTTAGTTAACATGCTGAGTTGACAACACTTATTAGCCAGTTTGTCATAGATCTCTTCATTGCTTTGATGTCATTAGGAGTTTCATGTTATCCTCATTAAAGTCAATAATCACATTTAATCAGCAATAAATTTAAGTCTTTTTCCATGGGTTCAGATGACTCATTCCTTTCCGCTAATTTGATTATCTAATAATACTCTAGCCATTCAGTTCTATTATCCTGAAAAAATAAATCTCTCTTCATGACTTATTAGTTTAGTTATGATTTAAACATGTTTTGATGCAATTTGCTTCTCATTATTTAAAAAAACTGATTAAATTTATTCCTGACCTTTTTTGCTTTTGTTTCATGCTCAATTAATTTTTCTGCAAATTCGTTTCACTTTTTAAAATATATGTCTCAATCATCTATAATTTCTTATGTGTTGTATCAAAACATTCCAAAACGTATTTTCAAATTGCAGCTATAAGTTTTGCCTTAGTCTTATCCCAGAAACACTCTACTAATTGCAATGAGTAGAATGAGACTCAGATCATAACTATTTGAGTTGAAATATCTTTTGCATCATAATAAATATGCATTTATTTTATATAAAAGTGAAAAGAAAAATTAATTGTGCCTGTGGAAGATGAAGGAAGGCTTCATAAGGCACATGAATACTGGAGCTGACTTTTGAAAAAGTAACTCAGTATTTAACAGGCAAGGAAGATTGTGGGCAAGAACTTGTGCAAAAATTCAAACCCCGCCAGGCGCGATGGCTCACGCCTGTAATCCCAGCAGTTTGGGAGGCTGAGGCAGGTGGATCACCTGAGGTCAGAAGTTCGAGACCAACCTGACCTACATGGAGAAACCCTGTCCCTACTAAAAATACAAAAAAAAAATTAGCTGGGGGTGGTGGCGCATGCCTGTAATCCCAGCTACTCAGGAGGCTGAGAGGCAGGAGAATTGCTTGAGCCTGGGAGGTGGAGGTTGCGGTGAGCAGAGATCATGCCATTTCACTCCAGCCTGGGCAACAAGAGTGAAACTCCATCTCAAAAATAAAAAAAAAAGGACATCACCATCTTTCTCTTCCTATTAGTTTCCAGTATCCCCATTTTCCTATTCACCTATTCATATCCAGTAGCAATTGTGGTCATTATAACACAAGGACAATTGAAATAATCCAGATGAAATACAAAGTTCTAGATGAAAATAGAATAAAGGCCATTTAAGATTTTTCGTTTGTAAAAGCAAAGATCATGAGAAGAATATATAAACATGAAGGACATATTCATTTACAAATCTAGGATGAGCCCAAAAGGAAGCATGTCCTTGAACCTTGAAGAAAACATTTTTTGGAAAATGAATGCATACTTCTACTCGTGGGCTTCATCAGCTTGAAACTTCTGAAAGGTAATAGATACGAAAATAAAGAGTGTCAAGAAAACTGTAGATGACCTTAGAGATAAGAGAGCCTTATCAAAAGGAAGTCATACCTTTGAATTTCAATCTCTACTCTACTCTTTGTGATACAGATCAAAGAAAAATGCTGCCATCCTCCCCACACAAGTGATCCTCCCCACACGAGTGGTCCTCCCCACACGAGTGATCCTTCCCACACAAGTGGTCCTCCCCACACGAGTGGTCTTATTAAAGTTGGAGACTCCTGAGTTGGATGAGCTTTTAGGATGGGCCATATGATTCTAGTGTTCTTAGTTTCTCAAACATCTTTAAAGCCCCTTGGAAAATAAACAGCAGTAGCTAGCCCCAAAGCTTAGAAACAAATACATACCTCCTACATATCTCCCTTTCTGAGTAGTAAGTTGTTAATTTTATGTATCAAGTTGGCTGAGCCACAGCATACACAAACATTTGGTGGCACATTATTCTGGGTGTCTCTGAAGGCGTTCTTAGACAAGATTCACATTTGAATCAGTAGACTGAGGAGAGCAGATCACCCTCCCCAGTATGGGTGACCCTCATCTGAGCCATTGAGGGCCTGAATAAACAAAGAGGCTCACCTTTCTGTGAGTAAGAGGGAATTGCTCCTGCCTGACTGCTTGAGCTGAAACATTGGTCATTTCCTGCCTTCAGACTCAACCTGAAACATGGGCTCTTCTTGGGTGTTGAGCTTGTTGACCTTTGGATGAGAACTATACCATCTTTATTCCTGGGTCTCTAGTTTGATGACTGCATATCTTGGGACTTCTCAGCCTCCATAATCTAAGCTAATTCCTTATAATAAATCATATAGTATATATTATGATATATATTATATATGCTCTGTACTATAATAATGTATAGTATTTATGTATTATATCATATAATATCATATATTAAGATATATACTATATATAATTATAATATAGAGTATGTACATCATATGTATATAATTATATATAGTATATATCATTATATATTAACATCTATACTCTATATATCCTTATAGTATATAGTTTATATAATTACATATACTAAATGATTTATAATAAATGCTACATTACATCATAATACATAATATATAATTTATTATTATATATACTATATAATATAAACTATATGATTTATTATATAATAATATATAATGATATATAAATGTGTAATAAAAATATATTAATATATAATGTATCATGGGTATGCTATATGACTTTTTATGTATTAATATTAATCATATTATGTATGATTTATTGGATCTGTTTCTCTGAACTTTTTTAGTTCTGTTTCTCTGGAGAACCCTGATTAATACAACTAGTTCTAAATAAGATAGAATTCTATAAGTTAGTTAAGATGAGCATGTTAACGGAATATTCCTATATATTTATTCTGGTCTGTATGTTTGGTATTTGCTAGTTCCCATAGAGCAGAAAGGAAAAAAGGCAAACCTCATTTATAAACGTGCAACTGGGAATGTGAAAGTTGGTCCTCTTTACAGCTAAGAAATTGCAAGGCAGTAAGTTTAAACACTTTTTCAAATATACACAGCAAATAAGTGACAAAACCATCCTTAGCACATCTTTCCTGAGTTCTAGGCTAGCATCCTATCCTTTACACAGGCTTCTAAGTTCACATTCATTCTTTCCACACTTCAGTGCTTAACATTTAAAATGACCTCTGAAGCTAATTCATACTTCCCACTTCATTTACTATGTACCAATTCTTTCTTTAGAATGCATCTATTTGCCTGAATAAGCCAGATTCTTGGTCTAGACAAGGAACATGCGTATGCGTTAGAAAGAGGTATGGCAGTGAAGGGCCAGAAGAGAAGAATGTCTGTGACTCATGAGCGTCTGTCACAGAGAATGGTCTGTAATCCACCCTGAGGTGGGAAGGAAGTAGGCATTGAGATGGCGCCAACATGCTCACCTGCAAGGAAGGCTGGGAAAAAAAATGCCAAGGCCTACAGGGAGGGATTAACCTGGTAGCCTCTTTAAATCTCCTCATCTTCAGACAGGGCTCTGGAAAACTGAGCATGCCATACTCAAAGAACACGTCCATCACGAAGAAACACAAAAGTTCACATCAAGAGGTTTTCCTTGGGTATTTTTACATGAGGCCCTCAGGGTCCATCAGCTAACTGCTTTGGGTAAATTTCACCACTAACTCTGTTCAGTGTTGACACTCTTGGAAGTCTCACTCAATACAAAATGATACACAGGCTTGGCAAACATAAAAATAATAAAATAAAATAAAATACAACCTGTAAATTGTTTTTGCAAAACATATCTGCTTGCTTCAGAAAAATATCTAGAAAGAAAAAATAAGACATTGATTCAGTTTCCCTGGATAGCTTATAAAGCTAGATGCAAAAAAAAAGAAATCATTTCAAAAACATTCTAATTTCTAAGAAAGCAAATAAAACAAACATTTAGTTAAGTGTTTGTCACAACTAGCTATACTTCTTTATCAAATTTATAACAAAAGTTGTATTTATATAACTGGTATTTTTAATGCATTCTTCCCCAGTCTATGGATTTGAGCACAATTTTGCTAGTTTAAATTATTACAGACTTTTATAGTTGTATGTGTTTCCCTATCCTTGGTCAGAAATACAACATCTACCACCTATTACAATTGTTCCTAAGGGAAAAATCAATCTTTTTGACAATGAAATAAGTCATGACAATTTCCATGAAATCCACTGATGAAAAGCAAGAATAGCCTGTTATGTGCCCCCACCACATAGAATGGACCAGAGGGGGCAATATCCTAGTGTTTGCCTAGGATAAATCAGTCAAATGTTATGAGTCCTTGTGTAGATCTGTTTGCTATGTCAGGACAAGCCACATGTTCCTAAGGGGATTTCACAGACCTCCAGGTGCTGTTGAGTAGCAGTTCTGCTTGTCCATAGACAGGAGGGTCAATATCCAAGATTATCTATAGGAAGTATTTGACCTATTCTATGGTCAGTAAGCTGTCTGGGATGCAGTAGGAGAGCTAGTTACAGGTGTCGCCAATTCTATGCTCACTTCTCATGTCTCTCTCTTTGTGGATAGACAAAGGATAAAAGTGGGTAGGCTTACAAATGGAATCAAACACCTAGTCTGGATGGTGGTGAGATATCTAAGAAGAAAGTCAATTTTATTAGGAGTAAAATGTTCAAATACAAAGAACAAACTATACTGCATAAAGTTATTTTTCCAGACGACTGTGGTGTTTAAAGTGGTCTGCAACACCTAGATGTTTATTTTCTGGCCCACCACTGTCATGAAGCCACATCATATGAATAAATTCAACATAAATATTATGTCTTAACCAATTAGACTTCACTGAAACTTTCCACTTGATGCTAACTTCCATTCCTGCTCATCATATCAACCACTTAATGGAACCTGTCTATCAGTTTCTCCTCAGGAGTTGTAAGAATCTGACAGCGGAAATTGATTGCTAAGTGAAATTACAAATTATGCAGAAGATGTGAGAGTTCATAAAGTTCATGAAACTGATTTTGGAGGACAGTTTTTATTTTATGGACAGAAACTGGCAGTGAAAAATGTAGCTGGCTTACTCTAGTTAACAACTGAGGAAAAGACAGTTGCCTCGAAAGCAAATGCTAACTATCAAAAGATTAAGAGTGAATTTGGGGAAAAGTTATGAAGTTTCCATTTTTTTAAAATGATTCTCTTGATAATTATAAAAGTCACATGTGAAGTTAAAGCCCACTTGGGTCTTCAGAAAAAGTCTGTTGTTTTTTTAGTAGCCATAAATGTTGAAAAAATATAATCTGCTGAGTTTATTCCCTTTCCTTTTGTGATCCAGATAACCTGCAGGAAACTTAATTACCAAATAACTCTCCCCTATGCAGAATCCGTTTTCAGCTTCTTCATTCAATAATGGAGAGGAGTCTTTCTTACAAAAATGAAGAGAGAACAAAACTTTTACTTTATAGCCTAAGGGGTTCACTCAACCACAGTTCGAAACACAGAACAAGACTGAGAGGAGATAGCAGAATATCAGGGTAAAAGATAAACAAAAGGGAGATATATAGTTTGAGAACCATATTTAGTATGAGATTTATTTGAAAATTTCCAAAGCCTACAAATACTACAAAAAGTATTTCATAGTTCCATAGGAATAAATAATATAAACCACAGAAAATAAAGCTATAAAATCTTTTTCCTAGGTGGTAATATGTATATAATACAGTGATTTTAACAGGGTTTATCACAGTCAGAAAGAAGGAAAATTTGGGAATTGAAATGTATGTTTTTTAAATAAGAGGAAAAAATCCTGGTGTTTACAAACAGTAAAAAAAGTATTTTACTGGTAGGAGAGGAAAAATAATAAAATCCATTTGACCACATCTATTCACTCTCATCTTTTTTTCCAATAAAATAACAACTGTGCTGTTTTAAAGGTGGTAGATTTATATTAACATTTCCCTCCCACCTGAACACAAGCCTAGGCTCCAGGATTAACTCTTTATCTGATAAAGGACGGCCAGGCAGAGGCTAACACACACACCTTCTTTGCAAGTTCAACCTATGTCTAAGAATTCCTAGTGTTTAAGTCAAGTCATGTATTTATGTTGGTCTTAACTATATTTATAAAAATGGAGCAGAATTCTTCCTTTGATTCTATAATTCACTCTGGGTTCTGGGAGGTTTATATAAAGGTCAGCTGTTGTAATTGTTCATTTATTCAAGAATGTAGTTTAACATTTTTATTGAGATCTTGGTATTCTTGATATATGAATGTTTATTTTCCTCTAAAGCCTTTAAACAGACTAGGAAATAGCACAGGGTTTAAGTAATATAATTTCAAAGCTGGAAGAGAACTTAGAGATGATTCGGTGTATTCATTTTTATAAATATTAAAACAAAGGTCCAGAAAACTAGAGTCCAGACTCATGCTTACACAGCAGTGCTGCAGGGTACAAAGAAAGACTACAGGATTTGGAGGCATAGGCATCTGATTTCAAATCATTACTCCACCATTTAAAACTGTGGGATGGATATTGAGCAAATCACTTAACCCTAGAGGAAGATACTTTGATGTAGTTCATTAATTTACTCATGTACTTCAGTTTATCCATCCATAAAATTGGGACAATAATCCTGGCTTTCAGGGTGTAGATAATGTATAAAAGTTTTTTAAATGTTAACCACAACCAAGCAAGACCCTGCTTCTAAAAATAAAATGAAATAGAATAAAATACTATAAAATAAAATAAAAATAAACAAAATATTAACTACTATTTTAATTTACTAGAAGAAATTTCAGAAACCCTGTATCTCAGGTTTTTTTTCTCTTTCTAACAAAGAATATAATGTCAATACTAGCTTTAAAAGTCAGATTCATATTTTTTAAATCCCTTTAGTAAAAAGCTCCTATTTCCTGGTACTATCCTCCAACAATGTCATAATTAGGCCAAGATTATTATATATATTTTTTTACATTGAACGGGTGTTAGCAGTAGACTCAGAATACTCCAGAAAAAAGAGGCAATTAATTCAGGAAGTGCTGTACACTATGGCTGTAGACTTGAGAGAAGGAGAGTTCGTTGACACATGAAAGGTTTCCACAGAAAATCCTCCAGTAAGGAAATCTGTTTATATTAGCGTCTCCAGTTTCTTTGGTAAAGGTAATACATCAGATCTATTAATACCTCCGAAGACTTGTGCTACTTGGTCAAGCCCCACTCCACAAATGGCTTATGAAAATGTGGCCAGAGGCATCAGTTTACTGAAACGATTAATCAAACATAATGTCTTTAACTCCTTTTAAGTGTTAAGTAAAGAAAATATTAACTCTATTCATTTATTTTTATTTTGAAAATTTCACACATGGGATGAGGAAGAGGGACAAGTGGGAAGAAACTGCTGAATGGGTGCAAGGTTTTAACTTGGGGTGATGGAAATGTTTAGGAGCTAGCTAGGGGTGATGGTTCCACTGCATTTTGAATGCATGAAATGCTGTTAAATTGTTACTTACAAATCATTTATTATGTAGATTTCACCTCAATAAATCATTTTTTAAATTTTTTACATACATAAAAGATTTCATTTCAAAATATTAAAAGCTAAATATTTCAAGTGGTATATGAGAAACCAACAAAAAGTTTCACAGAATTAAAACATACATTACCAACTCAGAGCAAGCTTTCTTAATGGTCTCTAAAATGTCTGTATTTATAAAAATAAAAATCATTATTTCTTTTAAGCTCTGAAATTGCAGAAACTATATAATAAAGTCAATACTATAAAAAGAGGAATTTTCTACAGGTAGCTAGTATTTTACAGGCAGATTACAAACCATCACAAAACACATATTGACAGAGATTGACTGTGGCTGCTGTAACTTAATCTCAGCATTCTGGTGATCTCAAATCTCTGGAGTCTCACTTCATGGTTTATGATAGAGTTACATCACAATCCCTCAATAGAATTACAGCTTTGTCACTAATCTCTCCCTATCAGTTATCCTGTAAGGAAGGAAGCTGGAAGGCACCACTAGAAAGAGGCAGTTGCATGAATGATTGCATTCAGTCTATTTCCACAACAATATCTGTAAGTCTGGGAGTGATAAATGGCACCCAAGTTATAAATGAGCAACAAGGTCAGTAGCACCAAGCAGCCAAGAGTTCAAAGAAAAGTCACAATTCTGACGGGTTCAAGAAAAGGCCACATACTGCTGGCCTGTATCACTAGAGATAAATCCTCCAAGATGCCTTACTGCAATTACAAAACAGAATTAGAAAAGGCTATTATTGAAGGGCTAAGATTTTTGTCCAGGAATCGAACAAAGAACATTGATTATCATAAAAGTCATTCTTTTCCCAGAAAAATCTTGTATTTAGCATTCTCTGACCAATCAAGAATCCTGGTGAAAAGTATCTTCAAGGTGTCAAATAATTCTTTGACACTGAAAGATGTGTAACTAAATAACACTATTTTCTTTGTTCTTGATATTTTCTTTTTGTTCTCTTAAATACATCTATAAAGAATCCAGAAGAGATACAGAGAGAAATGACCCTTCTAGAACTGTTTATGGCTGTGTCTTCCTTTCTTTAAGTATTTCCTTAGGTTAATTGCATAACATAAAAATGAGATCTTTTCCTATAAACCAAAATACACAGATCTTATAAGAATATAATGAATAAAAACCATTCACAGAGTGTTATAATGAAATGTCATCTGAGAAATCCTTTTTTTTTTTTTTTTTTTTGCCATTTATATAATGAAGATCTAGAAAACTTGAGGGTCTTTTGAAGGTCATGTCACTGGTAATTGGCGATTAGGATTAATATCACTAGGCATCTAAAGGCTACTCTTACATTCTTTCCACTGAATAGAAGTTTTCCTACACTAGGTAGTTGCTATCATCAGTCCTGTAACATCTAGGTCTCTCACTGGATGGGCCATAGTTCTCAGTTTTGCATGCACTATGGATTTATAATCGATTTCAGTATTCTTTTTATTTCTCATTTATTTGTTCATGAGGATCTAGACTAATTGCACCATATTGACAAATTTGCTGGCCAATTGTCATACAAAACTGGGGAAGAGTACAAGAAGGGACCGTCATTGCAATCTTCACCACTTCTCAGAAAAAGAAGCTTTATAGAAAAGAACTCTTTAAGAGATTAAAAGAACAACTCTCAACTTTTGGTCTACTTCCTCACTAGGTGAGTCCCCATCCCCCTGCAAAAATCCTGGAGCTTTTCCACCTAACCCATGAGCAGCCATGTTGGATAATAATATTAGGGTAATGATTTTCTTGATGTTTTCCCCTTGAACATCACAGAACATGAAATGTCAAAAAAATGCTCATGGCACACAGCAATGGAATTTTAAGAACCATTTTGTATACTTTTGCTTTTAAGATTCAAGATGATGTCACAAAATATTAATGATGGGACACCAACATGAGAATTAGATTAAACAATGGAATAAAATTATCAGTGCTAATGAAAGTACACAAGAGTTCTTATTATCCCAACTGGCAGACAATACAAGAATCACATGTCCAAAGACTATTTTCAATGTCGTTATTTTGAGCATGTCTATTATTCTGGAAATAATTCAAACTAGATATTGAAATTTTATAATGAAGCTTTGAAGATTGATTTTCTCCATTGTGTCCTCTAACTGCCCTTTTGCCCCTTTCCAACTCACCAGGAGAACACCTCTCACACCGCCATTGTGATCAGGCCCCAAGAATTTCTGCTAACTTGCTGACTCACAGCTCCCTTGCATATGTACAATAATGCTGCTTCACAACTATCTCTCTTTTCACTATGCTAAACTTGAAAAAACATAGCCTGACTATTTCAATCAAACACATATTAGGAAGCCAGATTATGAATGAGATTTTTTAATAGATAATGAAAAATGTGGGTGACCAATAAAACGCCACCCACATCCAAATACACGTAAGATTTACAAAAAGTTGTACTCTGATGGAAGAGTAAGATGAATAGAAACTTCAGTCACTGAAGTATTCCACATACTCTGGATTCTAGGAGGAGTGTAGTTCAATGCAAATCTTTCTACAACCACTTCAAAGAGCCTCTAAATTCTTTCCTTGTGCTGGAATGCTCTAATGATGGCTAAAAAACCCAAGTTGCAGGTACTTAATCACCTCCCTGGTGAAAAAGGGAATAAAATAAAGCAGACCTCAAATGCCCCCAGGGCTTATTTTGGCACCTTTTGTTCAATTTGGGCAAGTTTCTTCAAGAATAGGCCAAATGTAGAATTAATCATCATTTTCTTAGTCTGTGAAATACATTGTTCATGCTAATCTATCTTGTAACCAGTGCTGGGTGCATGGCTGTCCTTCCTTCTGCTCTGAGCTCCCAGTCGTTTATCTGTCTGTCCCCGCTCAAGTGTCATGGTAAAGTGCTTCCTTCAGTCCTTGCTAAGCCAGGAACTCCATGTTCTGTTGTTGTGGGGAGAGATCACTAGAGATACAGCCTGGACAAAAGTATTTTTGCCTTAATCAAGATAAATATTGTAATGAGAACATTAAAGGACACACATTGCTGGCAATCTGCTGGAGCTGGGAGACTGTAGTGGATTTTATTGTAATGGTTTTTACCGTAATGAAATTTCATACATTACCAGGAAAAAGCCATGCCCTATGGTAGAGAGCTGCTTATATTTCGAAACACGTTAGCGTGAAGCTACAGCCAGATCTAATAATAGAAATGAACTTACCTAAAGATGCATTGATTTTTATATTAGGTCATGTTGAGAATTTACAAAGAACATCTAGTCCATGAAACAAAAATCCTCCTGAGAACAGCATTGATTACAAGAAGTGTAATATTAGAAAAGTGGCAATCCTCTCCTCCTAGAATGGTGCGCATTCATATAATGGATTAAGTGCACTATGTAGTTTAGAAAAGGTCATCTTTCAGATAAATGATAACTTTGATAAATTTCAACAGATTTAATCATCCTTTGAGACTTGATCAAAGCAACAATGAAGAAATGAATGTAAGAAAATATCCATCTCACTCATATAATTTGCTTATTGAAAACAGGGTTTATTCTAACTTCTGAACTTGTAAATATTATTTCTATTATCATGTACTTGTTCAATAAAATTTCTCACAAAATAAACTACCATCTTTTAGTACATACTCCAATCATTAGATGGTTTCAAAAATCAGGAAATTATCTCCTAAAATACCTGGTAAGAGAAGAGATAGAGAATTAAGATAGTATTTCATTATATGCTTTACAAAACCCAGAGATCCTCTTTTAGATACAAAAGACTAAAGAGGGAGAGTTAATTTTTTAGGTTCACATTTGACAATGGAAATCAGCATTCATTCAATAAAATTATTTTATACATGCGTGCATGTACACACAAAAAAAACTGCAAACATTTCTTCAGAATAGGGTATTTTAGTACATTTCTGTGTTTTCATTATTCTAATGTATGTTGGTCACTCACACATCTTATCATATTCTTAATGTATTTTGTTTTCAAATATTAGGTTACAGTGTTTGTTTCTTTGAGAGTATGTCTCTCGAGAATTTTTTTAATCTATAAGGATTTCTGGTACTCCTTTTCCTTTTTTTCCCCAATATTAAATTGGCATAAGATTTGACTTATCTTTTTCTATTGCTCTGTTTTAAGTAAAACAAGTTTTCACGTCCTTTTAGAAGAGTGATGAGCCCTGTTAGCATTTCGAACTTTGTGGCTCTAAAGCGCCCTCTGTTGTTGTTTTCATAAAGTGGTAAAGACTGTAAGGAGTCCTGCTTTCTGAGACCTGCTTCCGGTGCTTCTCTTTTTCAGTTCTACAGAGTTCAAGGGAGGCAAACTACAACCTGTGTACTAAATGTGAACTTTGGGCCTGTTTTATATTGCTCGCAAGCTAAGAACATTTTTTAGGCTTTTCAAGAGTTGAAAATAAAAAAGGAAAGAAGAGAGAGAGGGAGGAAATAAATACAGGAGACCACATGTGTACCCCAATAGAGCTTGCAAATTTACTTTATGGACCTTTACTGAAAAAGTTTGCCAACTCCTGACTCCTGGACCAACATTTTCCTTTGAGCTTGCTGTCACTAACCTGGTCAGTTTGAATTCTAGTCCTAAAAATGTCTCCTATTTCAAAGCTTTGACCTGGAAGAGAGCATCTCTTTTATAGTATGAGAGTTTCTGTTTTATAGTATGAGAGTTCTTAGGATCCATACCTCACTGTGGTCTGCATGAAGCAACCAGCAAATTAGATCCTGAGAAAGCCCTTCCAGCTTTGAGTGCTGTTCTCAGAACACTGCCACACTTTCCAGTTGGTTTTCTCCCTCTGTATTTGCATAATAGAAACACTTACGAAAAATCAAAATGTAAGCTACTGCCTCTATCTTCCCAAAATGTCAACTTGATGTCTTTCTTTTAAACTGAAGGATGAAGAAGACTAGGAAAGATAGGGAACATTCCTGCATTCTCACTATATAAACTAGAATGTAATTTTTTTAAAGGAGCAAGTATGTGTTCAATAAATGCTTAGAAGCTTGATTTATTGCTTCTTCTCTCTCATCTGCAAATATTCAATTACTTTTTAAATATGTTAATAAAACTGAGCAAATAATTACATTTCAATTTATATACCAATCTGCAGTACAATTAAGTTCCCCTCAGAGAAAGCAGAGTACTTCTAATGGGTTAATTCTACATCTCCTTTGATTAATAAAGCAGCCCATAGAGAGTTTAAGGCATTTGACTTTCTTTGTTTCAGAATTACTTCTCATGTATGAAGTATAATGAGAACCTCCATAATTAAATATATTCTCTGAGAATTCATCCACAAATAACTCTTCAAATTTTCAAACAAAATATAAAAAATAACTCTGAGGAGATCCCTGAGAACAATCAAGACCAGAAAGAAACTGGAAAGCATTTAATTCTTTACTGAAAGAACCAAGGAATTACAATGGTTCAGAGAAGAGACCATCACTTCTAGGGTGATTGTCTTGGGAGGGTGGCATTTTAGGCAGCTTTTGAAAATGAAAAGCTTTGAATTTTGATAATTTGACATGTTTGTAGAGGACATTCTAATACATAAGGCCATGTTAATAAACGTTCACGAATCAGATAAAAGAACAGTTTGCAAGTTCAGACACTCTACATTATACAATTATTCTTTGGCCAAGGCTTCTGCAATTTGATTTTATGTAAGTTAAAAACAATGAATTTTATAGTCAGTCACAACTAAACCTCAATATGTTAACATTATTAAAAACCAAAGAATCAAGTCTTAATCACCAGCATATCCAAGAAATTCCTCCTGATTTACTATTTAGACATAAAAAAGAAACAAAAGCATACAAAGACGTGAAACTTACCCAGGCTACAGTTCATGCACCACTTCTCAAGGGACAAGAAACTGAACTGTTATTGAGCATCTTCCATTTTATCAAGCTTACTGAGAAAGTAATTAATGTGTATCATTATTTCATGTATATGTCTACTGTATGCAAAAAACTATTCTAGATACTGTAGACAATGTCTCCCTTCTTAAAGGAGTTTGCATAGTAGTAAGGGAAACATACACATTAGCTCAGGGAAGCATGAATGAGATCTCTGCATTTATCAGGGCAATGTCATAAATATCCCTGGCTATTCAGAAAGGGAAAACATTTTCCCTTCCCCCTGTCTGATTTGCATTCTTTTCTTCAGAATTCCCATAGTAGTGCTGTTCCTCTCTTACAGCATTTCTTAAACTATATTATAATTATATATTTGACTTGCTCTGATAACATAGCAAGATATTACAGGCAAAGAATCAGCCATCACCATGTTTTGCCTCTCAGAAGTTTGGAAGTACATGAATTCCATCCTTCAATAAATACTTTATTTATTTACTTATTTTTATTTATTTATTTATATATTTATTTTTTGAGACAGAGGAGACAGAATCTGGCTCTGTCACCCAGGCTGGAGTGCAGAGGTGCGATCTCAGCTCACTGCAACGTCCGCCTCCCGGGTTCAAGCGATTCTCCTGCCTCAGCCTCCTGAGTAGCTGGGATTACAAGGGCGCACCACCACGCCCAGCTAATTTTTGTTTTTTTAGTATAGACAGGGTTTTACCATGTTGGCCAGGCTGGTCTCAAACTCCTGACCTTATGATCCACCCACCTCAGCCTCCCAAAGTGCTGGGATTACAAGGTGTGAGCCACTGTGCCCGGCCAATAAATATTTTATTAAAGAAGGAATAATGAAATGAATGCTAACTTTAAAATAAATAATTTTCACACTTTACAAAGAAGACAAAAATTTAAAGCAACCTTGGCAAATAATCTTAAAATGTTACATTTGATTAGTTGTCATAGTAGGTTGAGGGAAATAAGGGGAAGCAGTTGACTAGTACCAACAGGCAAATAAATAAATAAATACAAACAGATAAAATAAATAATTTTTATAAGTCCTTATTTAACAAAGGAGAACCATCATAACCATAGAAATTACAGTGCTATAGAGTAGAATGGCACCCCAAAACATCAATTTTTTTATCTTCTCAATCTGATCTTAACAGTCCTCTCTTAAGGCATTTTAAACATTGAAATTATTTTTAAACATATATACTGCCAAAGGTGACCTATAGTTTATTTTCGTATTATATGTTAAAGTTCAATTACATATTTGTTTTTTCTTTCATAGTCTTGCCATTTCCCCATTATAGAAATAAGAATCTTTCATATATAGAAAACTACTTCTTTTTTTTTAAAGGTCCCACGTCCTCCTTAAAATTAAAAATAATCATAATAAAGTTTATGAATTCCTCCCATTTCTTCTCTTTAATCATTTCTGTAGCACAAAGACAGGTGGATGCAGAAGCTATAGTCAAATATGTTAATGCTAAATCCTGTGTTCTTCCATCTACTTTTCAGCAAATCCACTTCTCTCAGGGCAATCCCATCTACAACAGGTTAGGCCTGGGGGTCCATTCTGTACCAAGTCCACTCAGCAATGGTAAAGGCCCTGCTTATCTTATTAAAAACTCTCCTGGCCGGGCGCGGTGGCTCAAGCCTGTAATCCTAGCACTTTGGGAGGCCGAGACGGGCGGATCACGAGGTCAGGAGATCGAGACCATCCTGGCTAACACGGTGAAACCCCGTCTCTACTCAAAAAAAAAAAAAAAACTCTCCTGAGAGACCCACATAGTTTACCCTTTCAATCTTGGTCAAATTTTAGCGAGTAAAAATAATTAGTATTCAATCGTTGTAAAGACTCACCACCTCTTGGAAAGAGATTTCTGTATTCAGCCTGTGCTGTCCTTCGAAACTGCATTACCTGTTAACAGCATGGTCATTAAATGAGGGGTCAGTCAGCTCAGTTCCTGTATTTGTAAGAGAGGGGCTTCCGAGCTAAATGATTTGTTAGTTTGTTTCCAGCAATAGAAATTGTTGATCACATTATTTTTTCTCCACAGAATCAGAATCTCTTGGAAAAAAATGTTTATTAATTTAAAATTTAAAATATATTAATGAAATATTGCTCTATTCCAGAAGTAACAGCTCATAAGATTTAGCTTATAAGATAAAAGCACATGGAAACATTTTAGCAATGTGCTGAGTAACACTGAATTCTTATTAAACTAACCTATTATTGTCTAGATAATAGTTGTAGTTATGTAAGTGATTATGACAGCTTTTATAATGCTGATTACTAGGGATAATTATGGTATTGTTGTTAAAACAAACTGATGCCCTTATCTTAACCAGGGGCTTAAATAAGAATATATAAATGGATGGTATTTATATGTTTGTAGAAAGCGTAAGAGTATTATCGGAATGTGCAAAAGATGAGCTGTCTGATGGGAGATATTTATTAGTATTTCTCATCAAGTAACAAGCCTCCAGAAATAGAGTGACCTGCTCAGATCCCAACCTCTGCAGAATCAGATAAGGAACCTTGAACACACTGGAAAGTAACTTTCCATCTAGGTTGTTATAAGACACCTAAATTGATAATGTGTCTTCTAAAACAACATATAGTATATATGATGGATGCACGGCATCTCCACATAGGACAAGCTTGCACATGCCCCCTATATTATAAAAAGATAGTACTTAAAATCTACAGTGTCCATAGGAGCATCCTATTGGCACCATACCTGAAGTGACTTACCACTTTATCCAGATTGCAGAATCTACTTTGTTAAACTAACTCAAAACTAAATGAGAAACCATGTGGGTGGTGCTGCTGGCAGGGGTTGGGCGGGGGGTAATTTGGAATTTGGAGATAAATAATTCTCTTTACATTGTAATTTTTTGTCCTGAGGTGATTTCCTTAAACTTTTCTCTTTGAGATTGCATGCTGTAAAATACAGAAAAAAGAAAACAATAATAAAGTTTTGTTTTCTTTAGCTTGACACACTCTTCATGTCCCATTAAAGACGCTGGCTTTTCAAGATGCTTGTATTTAGCAAAATTGGATGCTATCTTTAGTATTATTATGTTTCCATCTGAGTAAAATATAATAATAATTAAAATTTTTACAGGTTAAAGTATGCAATGAAAAATTACATTCAATTATCTTTTTAAATGTAAAAATGAAGATGGAACCCCCTATATTATCTTTTTATAATATAGGAGGCATGTGCAAGCTTGTCCTATGTGGAGATGCCGTGTATCCATCATATATACTATATTTTATTTTCAAAGAATGATCTAATGACTCCTAGGATTTTCCATGTTTCTAATTGAAACGATCAAGTGAGGAAATTGGTTTCATAGAAACTAGCTTTTGGCTTGTTAAGATGATGATCTAGCAGCTCATAGTTTTCTAGGTAGTAAGACTTTACATATCCATGTAGACCTCAAAAATCTGGCACTATGAAATACCAGAATCACAGCAATCCCAGCAGACAAAAACCAGAAATGTAGGCACTGCATATACTTTTAAAAAGAAACCTGACTTCTCACATTCTTTACAGAGAAGGTCTTAAACCTTTGCAGGATGACAATTTACACCTCCTTTAGTATGAAGCTAGTGACGTTGATTAGGTGATCGAAGCAATTACTCCTGCTAAAATAATAACATGCTAAATGCTGACAAAATGTCAAAGGACACTGACCAAAACAGTGACTTTCATAATTTTCTGATTCTAAAAAAGTAGGCTTAATAAAGTTTGTTTCATCCTTTTCTTCAGTTAACTGTGTATATTGCTCACAGATCACGAAGTCAAATATTCTGTCATTTACTGATAAAAAGAGGAAGTTCAACTAAGTTCAAATGAGGAATTTATTCAAGAAGGAAGTTCAGGGTCAGAGTAGATCCGGCTTAAATGCCTCATATTTTTATATCTAAAACAAAGTATAATAACTGATTACAAATATTAGCATAAAAATAAATAAAAGTGACATTGTTTTCACGAACATACATAGAAAGAAGGAAATATAAAACATGGGGGAAAAAAGTTAGCTACTTTCTAAAAAAATCAAAATGATGCTGTATTAGTCAAGGTTTTCTTAGAGGGACAGAACTAATAGGAAAGATAGCTAGCTAGCTAGCTAGATAGATAGATAGATAGATAGATAGATAGATAGATAGATAGATAGATAAATGAGAGTTTATTAAGTATTAACGACCAGAAACCCACCCGATTAAGGGTGGATCTGCTTCCACAGTCCACTGACTTAAATGTTAAATCTCTTTTGGCAACACCCTCACAGACACACCCAGGATCAATACTTTGTATCCTTCAATCCAATCAAGCTGACACTCAGTATTAACCATCACAGATGGTTTCCAGTATTAGCTGGGGAATACCAGAATTTTTTAGAGTTGGAATATAAGCTTACTTATCAAATCCTCTCTTGAAATTTTAATTATTTTAATTATTCATTACATTTCATGTTTCAAATGAATGTCAAGAACTTATTTTAAGTAAATGTGAATCCCGAAGTTGAATTAAAATATAAATTCCAAAGTGAATAAAAATAAACTCCTATAGCACAGTAACCTATTTTTCGAAATTAAGAGTACTCAAAAGCAGAATTTTAAATCATTTGCCCCAATCTTCAAACGTAGAAAAATACTGTATTAAAACATCCTTCTTTCATCCTGTTTTCTGTCAAGCTATTATATAATAGCTTGTCATCATTTGCTATTATAATATAATAGCAAATATTATACAATATTTGCCAATGTTGAACAAATATTTAACACTAAAATTATTTTGTAGCATGCCATGGTCATCCCAAATATAATTCTTATTGCTGAGGACTTTATCATATAATAGAAGACAAACTTCTTCAGCTAATTTTTTTTTTTTTTTTTTTTTTTTAGACGGCATCTTGCTCTGTCACCCAGGCTGGAGTGCAGTGGTGTGATCTCGGCTCACTGCAACCTCAGTCTCCCAGGTTCATGCAGTTCTCCTGCCTCAACCTTCCAAGTAGCTGGAATTACAGGCATGCACCACCACGCCTGGCTAATTTTTGTATTTTTAGTACAGACAGCGTTTTGTCATGTTGGCCAGGCTGGTCTTGAACTCCTGACCCCAAGCAATCCACCCATCTCGGCCTCCCAAAGTGCTGGGATTACAGGCATGAGGCACCATGCTTGACCCAGCTACATATACTTTTTACCCAAACCCACTCCCTCACATCTGACATATCCTATCTTTGCCTTTCCCAATATTACAGATGCATTCTCTTGCAATTTTGCTTCCTTGCCTGTTTCATCTGAAATAAAACCCTCCTGCATGTTGAAATACTTGGCATAAACTCTCTTTTTACCTTAGATGAATGCTGTCTCTCCCTTGAATACACCATTTCCTCTACAAAAAAGTTCTAAGTTCTATAGGTATAAAAGCTTCTATAGTCAAGTAATCTAGGTTCTGTTCTATCCCTACACAAGGAGTATATATAGACTTGGAGAGGAAAAAGTAAAAGGAATTGATCATGCCATTATTCAAACTGTAGGCACACTCCTCACCACTTGTAATTCACAATGTGGTGGATGATGATGATGATGGTGATAGCTGAACAAAGAGGAAAGAAGATATTTCTTCTCTACATGACCTTGATATTGCTTCACCCATCATTCCCCCAAAAAGAATACACAGTAGTTCCCAGTGATAGAGTAAGCTGTTAAGAGTCCAAGTATGGGAGTCAGATTAGCAAAAACAACCTGAGCCAGATAACTGGCTCTCATGTACCACACATTCTCCAGGAATCCCAATCTGAGACAATGATGAGATCCCACTTCCCCTTCAGTGTCTTATAAATTTGGCAGCTTCTGTTACCTACTTTCAAAGGCTTTTCTCCAAAGGTGTCTTCTGGTATGCAGTGGAGACAGAGAAGCCAGGATCTCACTGTCTGTTGGTTGGGGGTATGAGGTTTTCCACCTCAGGATGTAGCTTGAATTATCTAAAGTATCTAAAGGGAAGCATCTCTCACACTATGAGAATTAATTTCCTTGAAATAATCTAAGTAAGGCATTAACATTTTTCCCGCTCAGATAAGTTAATCTCCAAGAATGACACCAACAAATTCTCCCACCTCGTATGCACATGCTACTCTTCACATCAAGAGGTGAAGCTGATATCCTGTCCCCTTGAATCTATCTTTGGGACTAGCTTTAACCAATGAAATGCACCACAAGTGATATTCTGGGACTTCCCAGCTGAGGCCTTAAGAGAAATGTGGGCTTTAATTTCTCACCTGCTGTAAGAGGCTCAAGCTACATGGAGAACAGGAACATACTTGTCAGCAACCCCAGCTGAGCCATCAACCACAACAACTGCCATCAACATGAGGCAGCCATCTTGGACATTCTTGCCCATTCAACACCCCTGTGGATGTTGCCAATCCATCATGTGAAGCAGGTGAACCACTAAGTTAAATGCAGTCACCTCCTCAGAATTATAGCAGCTGGTAAAACTGATTGTTGTTTTAAGCCACTGTGTATTGAGATAATTTAATGTAATTTTGACCTTATATCTCAGGAGATTATCAAATGTATAAAGTAAAAAAAAAGTTTTAATTAATATACTATGACTGCCTCCATGTACTTTCATGCCAAAATTATTCAACAGCAATGTTAAACCAGAAACTAAATCATTACATTGAAATATGATTCTATATAAATTGAAAGTGATTAATTAGTTTATGTTCTTGTACTCCACACAAAATCATTAGGTTTAGGTATTTTTAATGCTTAACAATTAATTGGGACTTCAGGAAAGGCCAGTAACTAACATTGTTCTTAACTGCCCAAGTTCTAAATTAATTGAACAATAAGTAAAGGAGTTAGCCCATAAAGAGAAAAACATAATTTTTGTCATTGAGAAAGCCCATATTGAACTAAGTGGTCACACTGAATAAAATCTCAAATTCAAAAATTAGATAGAATTACCCATTCAGTGGCCAAGTGTGGTGGCCCACACCTGTAATCCCAGCACTTTGGGAGGCGGAGGTGGGTGGATCACAAGGTCAGGAGTTTGAGACCAACCTGGGCAACATGGTGAAACCCTACTCTCCTAAAAATACAAAAATTAGCCAGGCATGGTGGCGCACACCTGTAGTCCCAGCTACTCAGGAGGCTGAGGCAGGAGAATCATTTGAACCTGGGAAGTGGAAGGTGCAGTGAGCTGAGATGATGCCACTGCACTCCAACCTGGGCAACAGAGCAAGACTCTGTCTCAAAAAAAATAAAAAAATAAAAACTATGGCTGCATAGTATTCCATGGTGTATATGTGCCACATTTTCTTTATCCAGTCTGTCCTTGATGGGCATTTGGGTTGGTTCCAAGTCTTTGCTATTGTGAATAGTGGATATTATTCACAATAGTGCTGCAATAAACATACATGTGCATGTGACTTTGTAGTAGAATGATTTCTAATCCTTTGGGCATATAACCAGTAATGGGATTGCTGGGTCAAATGGTATTTCTGGTTCTAGATCCTTGATGAATCACCATGCTGTCTTCCACAATGACCTGTCTTCCAATGGTTCATCTATGTGGTTTCAATGGCAAGATTCCCTTTCTTTTATGGCTGGATAATATATCATTTTATATATATATGTCAATATACATACTATATTTTCTTTATTCATTCATCCATTTATGGACACGGGTTACTTTTGTATCTTGACTGTTGTGAGTAATGCTCCAATGAACATGGGAGTGTCCATTGAGATACTAATTTCATTTCCTTTGAATATATAACCAGAATTGGGCTTACTGAATTGTACAGTAGTTTTAATTTAAATTATTTTTTAGGAACTTCCATCTTGTTTTCCATAATGGCTGTACCAATTTGTATTCCCACTAACAGTGTGGAAGTGTCTCCTTATCTCCACCCCCTTGCCAATACTTGTAATTCCTTGTCTTTTCAACAACAGCCATCCTAGCAGATATAAGGTTATATTGTACTGTGACTTTGATTTGTATTTTTCTGATGATTAGTGATATTGGGCACTTTTTCAGGTACCTTGGACCATATGTATGTCTTCTTTGAAGAAATGTCTATGCAGTAATGGTACTCAATAATTACCACAATATTAGTTACTATTATTATTGCTATTGAGTTATGTGAGTTCTGTACACATTTTGGATATTAAATCCTTTCCAAATATATGGTTTGCAAATACTGTTATCCTATTCTGTAGGCTGCCTTTTCATTTTATTGATTTTATTTTTTGGCTTTGCAATTTGAAGTAGTCCCACTTGTTTATGTTTGCTTTTATTACTTGTACTTTTTGGTGTCACATATAAAAAAATCATTGCCAAGACCCATGCCAAGGAGTTTTTCCCCTACGTTTTCTCTTTTAAAAACTGCATTCTAGTCTATGCCTCAGACTTCTATAAATTTAGCTTAGCCTAGAAAACTGACAACATATACATTCTCCAAATCAGAATATGGTGACCCTATCAGAAAACTTCCAAAAGGCAAGCTGTCATGAGCTGGCTGCACTCCTCTTTCTTATCCTTTCACATTTATATCCCACATTGTCCTCTGAATATGCAAGTTATGTCACTGGTCCTCTCTTAATAAGATATATCTAGTAATTTCTCCAGAATGCGAGAAGATTGTACTGAGCCATCAGTACATAGCCTTTTACAAACAGAATTCATTTGCAACTCAATTTGAGAATAAGGGTATAATCTATGTTCAATTATGGGAGCGTGAATCTCTAACTTTAGCTTACTTAGTACCTATTGCCAACTCATCGAATTAGTAACCCAGAGGCTACTCAATAAAGCAGCCTCATTTGACTGCCAGGGAGGACCTGGATCCTGGGAAATGCTGGAAACCTTAATGAGACAATTAAAATAAAATAAAAATCTCTGGTCCCAAATGTATTTTTTGAATTTAATCATTGCCTTTTTCTTATTGTTTTTGTTCTATTTCAAATACCTGCTACACTAATCATAGCCATTGCTACACGAACTTATGTTTGTCTCAGCAAAAACATCAATAATCTGCAGCAAAATGCACAGCATTTTATATCTGCATGATGATCTAAAAGATTAGTTCGTACCAATTAATGAACTAATCATCACTTAACTCACATATGGCTCACTCATGTAATAACTAAAGCAATCTTTGGAATAGTGAACCGGCTGGAGAAGAACCAGACTTGAAATATGACAAACCCGGGAGAGGCAACCCAAGACAGGAAACTGGAGGCAGTAAGGTGTCGGCTAATGCCATAATGCCATGGTCAATCATCTGGTAGCTTCACCTGTAGCCAGGTCAGCTAGATGGAGGAAAAATGTGAAGCAGAAACTTGCTTATTATAGAGGTGCAAGTTGACTAAAAACAGAATAATGCTACTCAATAATTACCACATTTTCCCCCAACTTCTCCCCGACCAGACACACATGCACTCACGTCTAACAGCAAATGGCTATCTGGCATGAAGGTCTTTGGTCACAAGACAGCAAGCAGAGTCCAGCAAATGTAGCCTGGTAAAGAGCCCTAAAGACACTCTGAAAATCTTCACTTCGCTTCCCTAGGTCTCAATGATAGTTTCCCCAAAGGATTAATTAAGGTTCTCCTTTCAGATCCAAGAACCCTTCTAGGTTACCAAGAGATATTCTCTTTTTCTCAGACCAAAAACAAATGTTTTAAAGTATTTAAAACTAGGAAAGGGGGAAAAAAGTTATTTTTAATCTTTGTAAATGTCTACCTGCATTCACATTTTTTTCTCTCTTTTAATATTTTATATATTAAATTAAATAATATATTAAATTATAATTAATATAATTATATATTATAAATAATTTTAATATTTAATATATAAATATATATTCATAAATATAAATATATAAAAATAATATATGAATATATATTTATAAATATAAATATGTAGAAATATATTAATAAATATAAATAAATATATATTTATAAATATAAATATATATTATATAGATATACATTTATAAATGTAAACATATATAAATATATATGTATAAATATAAATATATATTTAAGTCTATAGAACAAAAGAAAAACCGATTGAGGAATGTTGCCCGCTTCCACCTCTGAAACATAGTAAGCTACCAACTCTTATTATATATTGTCAGCTATGTCACTGCATTTACAAGAGGAGAAACGGGACATGTTCTAAAGGCAGAAGGATTTAGACTAGACATTTGTATTTATACAGCACTATTGACAAACTGTTAAGCTTCTTTGTAAAAATGACTTACATCAACTCAGTGCCAGAAATTGTTGTCATCAAGCAGTGCATACAGCTGGCTCTCGTCCCTAAATTGCCCTTGTTACACATTTGCTTTCTTTGTGTTTTCATTTTATTTTAACCCTATAGGTTAATTTTGACTTGTCCTCTGCCTAAAACCCCATGATCACCCCATTGCCTTTCACCGCCTGAAGGCCGAGGCCCTGTCCTGAACCCTACCCAGCAAAGGAAACCTATGTCTACAGATAGATCAATTCTATGAATGAGCATCACTGTCTACTTGGCTCTCTGTATCCCTTGCTTTCTGGTTTACTCACTATGGACTTAACTGGAAATGACATTTTTCTGCCTTGTAAATTAGACTGCAACACTCTTCAAAAATTGAATCCCTCAACTTACTATCCCTTTACCATCAACTGCAACTTAGTAATGTCTCCTATGTCAGTTCTTCCCCAGAGAATAGGTTCTGTACTACCACCTAGCTCCCTTCAACTGTATCCCACTATAGAAAAAAAAAAAACAAAAAACAGAAAACATCATTATTTGAGCATGAGTCATCCCAAGACATGACATTATGGTAGGCAAAAATTCTAAAGATGTCTCCCACAAGATACCCATCCTCTAGTTATTCAAACATGAATCTAAGCACTGTTAGCAGATACAATTAAGGTTACTGTGAGAATAGAGAAATCTGAAGTGCTTTTCCTATTATTATTCACGCATTCAATACTTCTGACACCAATGTGAGGGGGCAAGGGGCAGGGGGCATTCCCACATACGCTAGGCAATTCCACAGATGCACCTGCAGCAGACACTAGCTGGCTGTCCTCTAAATCAATTCTGACACTATCTACTGGAAGCAACATGAGATCCAGCAGGTTGAGGGCTCAGTCCCATAAGACTGCCACTAACTTTCATGCCAATCACGAGCCTCAGGTTGTTTTACCTTTGCTTCTGACAAACTAGGTTCCCACAACTGCTTTCTTGGGTTCTATTAATATACTATAGCAAATGACAGCACTCTGCAATACACATACACTGGTTTATTATAAAGAATATTTCAAATTATATTGTAACATTATAATATGCTATTGCAATATTATATAACGTAGAATTGCAATAATACCAAATAGAATATGACGAAGAATATGGATGAACAGCCAGATGGAAGGGATGCATAAGGTGAGGCATTTGGGAAGGGGCACGGAGCTTCCATGCCCTCCATGGGTGCACCACCCTCCCAAATACTCCAAATGCTCAGCTATCCCCCAGCCATCAGAACTCAGTCCTTTGGGGTTTTTAATGCAAGTTTCATTATGTAGGTGCGATTGATTAAACCACTGACCATTAGTGATCAACTTATCCTTTATCTTCTCTTCCAACCCGGAGGTTGGTGATGGGATTAAAGTTCCAACCGCGTAGTCATAACTTGGCCTTTCCTGTGACCAGCCCCAATCATGAGGCAATCTAGATGGCCCCAACAAACAGGCATCTCATTAGCATAAAAAGGACACTCTTACCACTCTGGAGATTCTAAGGATTTTGAGAGCTGTATGCCAGGAAATAGGACAAAGACCAAATATGTATTTCACAACATCACAGTTACTAATCACCTTAAATAGGGAGCTTATCCTGGATTATCTGGGTAGGCTCAGTGAAATTCCATGGTCCTTTAAAATCAGGAAAGAAAGGCAGAGAATTGGTTTTAAGAGATGGAGTGATGGGAAAAGAGGAAGAAAAGAGAAAGTCAGAACAAATCTAATCCGAAGAAGGATTTGACTTCAAGTTGTTGCTGGCTCTGAGATACAGGGGCCGACATGCAAGGGCCTGAGAAGGACCTCTAGGAGATAAGAGCAAGCCCAAGCCGACAACCAGCAAGGAAATGGAGACCTTGGTCCTAAAACCAGGGAACTAGACTCTGTCAACAACCTGAAAGATCCTAGAAGCCAGTTCTTCCCCAGATAACAGCCCAGACCACTGACGTCTAGGTGTGGTCAGCCCAGACCACAGCCACTGAATCCTGGCTGTGTGGCCTATAAAACTGCAAGATCATAAATTTGTGTTGTCACTAATGTGGTAATTTGTTATGAAGGCAATAGGAAACTATTACAGATAAAATTTACTCACACAATTGTTTGTGAAAAAGAACTGTTTCTTGTAATTCTTGCCACTACTACACTACTAGAAGTTTTTTTAAAATCAAGCATGTTTTAATTCATTAGACATTTACTGAGAGTCTCCTATATCCAAAGGTCAGCAGATAAGAGTCTATGTATCTATCCTGCCTATGAATCTATCCTGTGTGAAAGATAAACTGGCCTCCATAGGATACAGTGTAAACAATTTAACAGAGCACACACAGCGTTCAATCATCTGGCTTCTGCCTATCCTTCTCCACTTGTCCTCTAAGATCCAGCTAGACATAAAATCAGCTGCTTTTTAAGCCCTTGATTTCCTTTCATGCCACTGAAACTTGAAACTTGCAGTTTCACACCTCAGGTATGGCTTTTTCCTCTGTCTAGAACACAGCTTCCTTAGATATCCAGATGGCTCTCTCATTCCCCTTCTTCTAGTCTTTGCCATATTTTTTCTGTTTAAAAGACCCCTACTCTTGAGCACTCTATTGAACATTAAAAACTACCACCATTTTTGCATTCTTAATCACCCTCATTTCTGCACAATTTCTGTTCCATAACATTCAGCAACTTCTAATGTACTGTATTTTCACTTATTATACTTGATGAATGTATTATATCTATTAGGTGTTATCGCTCTATTTCCCTATTAAACATAATCTTCACAAGAAAGTGAGTTTTATTGATTTTGTTCACAATGAATGAAAGTGAGTTTCATTGATTTTGTTTGAATCCACAGCACTCAGAACAGTGCCTGGCTCAGAGTAAATAGACACATTATCAATATCAGTAAAGCATTGAATGAATCTTATCGACACCACATATTTTTTCAAAAGTTATTCATAAGACAGAGTCTGATAGAACCCAGTAAGTAGGTGTCTGTGTAAAGTGGAGATCTAAAAAGTCCACAACTTACCTTGCTCAGCTCAGGAAGTGGGCCTAGGACTTTGAAATTGCCAAGTATCTCTTATGTCCAATCTTCTTCTTGGACTGGTCTGGAAATACAGAAAGCATTGCTCAGTAGGTATCGGTGAAATGAGGTCAATCCTGTATATATAAAATCTTACCAAAAATCAACACCTTTCAAATTCCTAAAAGAAAATAGGACAGTTTATAAGTCTCACTCATAAATTCCTTTCCCTAACTCTCCCTTTATGTTTTTAAAAGTCATAAAAATTACGCTTAATTGAATGAAATATTTATGACTTTTCTACTGCCATTTCGTTGGCTACAACTTCCTTTCTGAAAAAACTTTCAATTCATGACTTAACATATTTTGTCTTTTTTTCCTCAAACCATTTTTACCTTGGTGTTCATACGCTAGAAACGCAGGGATGAAAAATAGTAAAAATTAGAGACAACCTTCTCATTGTTCCAAATACAAGTTGTTCACCTTGAGATTATTATTTAACATTTTCTAATTGTTGATTGATTATTCTAAGTTGCACCAAGAAGAAAACAGTTTGCAAATAGCTGTTAAGCACTTACAAAGCCACACATTGCTCCTCTAACGTGCGCCAAGGCCACAAATTGATATTTATAAAACTTCAAAAGTGTAAGGAGTTTTTCTGGGATATGTGGCTGAAAAGTACCAACTGTCTGTGACAAGGAGCTAGTGTGCTTACTGGTCAAGAAATTCTAGGTCATGCTGGCATCGAACAACATGCTTAAACTTGTCCATTTAGTAGTCTACAGTTTGCCAACTTTATAAAGGCAAGGTTTATTAAGGAAAAATTTTCGGCTGCTCCTTCTTTAGCTTTCTGTATCTTGTCCAAAGCAGTTTTGCCAAAGCCAAAAGTTTAAGGGCTGGGCTCAATTTCACCATTTTAAATAGGGAACCACAAATAAAACTGTCAACCAGTAAGAATAAATGTAGTGAGTTTTTTGCTCAAACTGGTAGACTTCACTTGGTTAGCAATGCCAGAGCAAATACATCCATAGGGCCGATTCAATGACTGACAAATTTTGACTTGATCCCAACAACAGCAAGTGGAAAAAAATCAGTCCTCAAATCACCTCATTGTGGCTTTGCATGTTTTAAGTTATGCCTGCTGCTGCAACCTAAATAACAGCTATTTCAGACATGTTTTCATCCTAAAAATCCTAAAATGAATCTAATCACATAATTTCCCATCTAACAGCACAATTCGCAAACATAACCAATTTTCCTATAAAAAGCTGGAAGCACAGCAGATAAGCAGAGATAGTTTGAAATTCAACATATTTAGGCATGGGGAAACAAAAACAGCAATTTATTTCAAAAATGCATGAAGCAATCATTTAAAAAAAGCTTCAAATTCACCCAACAAATTTCATTTCTAAAGGTAATCTTAACAGTCTGAAAAAGTAGTATTAGATACTTCAAAGGATACTCATAGCAGAACAATTGCTGTGATTGCAAAAGCATCTGATTTTTGCCTAAGATCGTAGTTATCAACACTGAGCATTAGAATCATCTCTGCCACATAGGCCCTAACACAGACCAATTAGACTAGCGTTTCTGGGAGTGAGGTCCAGATGGTTCTAAAGTCCAGAGCTGTAAACTGAGGTCTACAAGAAAAAGGAAGGTAATGAGAATTGTGAGACATTGTTTTCTAAACCTGCCTGATAATAATCAGTGTGATGCTTCCTAACACATGCCCGACCTACTGATGCAACAATCTCAGAGAAAAGCCATAGAAATGTATTGTTAAACAGAAAATTTGAAGATAACTAAAAGAGTATAATGGATTATTTATCACACAAAGGATAAATGTTTGAGGTGATAGATACATCATTTACTCTGATGTGATTATTACACATTGCAGGCCTGCATCAAAATATGCCATATACCCCATAAATATATATACCTACTATGTGCCCACAAAATTTTTTTTAAAAAAGAAACTCAATAATACTTAACATCAGGAACCTCATCGGGGAGGATAATGTCACTATATAAAGGCTTTAGCAAAGATCTGTGGAAAACACCTAGAAAAAAAAACAAAAACAAAAACAAAAAAAAGCAAATGGCGTTTAACATGAACTTCAAGGTTTAAGGTCTGCATTAACCAAGGTAAATTGTAGGATGATCAAAATTCTCAATGCATCAGTAGAAATCCAAAAAAGGTCGAGAAGATAAGGGAGTGGTCAGAGACACAGTGGCTATTCAATGTTGGAGGATGCTTTTGATTTGCATATATCTAATGGCTTATTACATTTAGCATTTTTTCATGTGCTTATTGGTCATTAGTATATCTTGTTTGGAAAATTGTCTGCTTAATCCTTTGCCCATTTTTTGCTTGGGGTATTTCTCTTATTATTATTGAATTATAAAACTTCTTTATATATGTTGAACGTTATTCTCTTATCATATATATGATTTGCAAATATTTCATTTCATTCCGTAGGTTGTCTTTTTACTTTCTTAATTATGTAGTGTACTGCACAAAAGCTTTTAGTTGTTATAAAGTTCAATTTATCTGATTTGTCCTCTATCTCTTGGGCTTTTGGCATTGTATCTCTAATTAGGTTTTGACTAATCCAAAATCAAGATGTGTCCTATGCTTTCTTCTAAGAGTTTTGTAGTTTTTATTTTATATATATATATATATAGGAATTTATTAAGTATTAACTCACATGATCATAACGTCCCACAATAGGCCATCTGCAAGTTGAGGAGCAAGGAGATCCAGTTAAAGTCCCAAAACTGAAGAACTTGGAGTCCTACGTTCAAGGTCAGGAAGCATTCAGCACAGGAGAAAGATGTAGCCTGGCAGGCTAGGCCAATCTAGTCTTTTCGTGTTTTTCTGCCTGCTTTATATTCTAGCCCTATTGGCAGCTGATTAGATGGTGCCCAACCAGATTAACGGTGGGTCTGCCTTTCCCAGCTCACTGACACAAATGTTAATCTCCTTTGGCAACACCCTCACAGACATATCCAGGATCAATACTTTGCATCCTTCAATCCAATCAAGTTGATATTTAGTATTAACCACCACACATGCAATGGAATATTATTCAGTCATAAAAAGGGGAATATTGTATAACATGGATGAACCTTGAAAACATTGTAAGTTAAAGCAGCTAGTGACAAGGACTGCATATTGTTTGATTCTGTTCATATTACATTTCCTAAACAGACAAACTAGAGAAAGATAGTATATGAATGGTTACCTAGGTCTGAGGGGATTGGAGGTAGGGAATGGGAAATGACTACTGATCAGTACAGGGTTTCTTTGGGGGACAATAAAAATGTTCTAAAATTGACTGTGATGATGGTGCACAACTCTATGACTATATGAAAATATATGTAATTTTACACTTTAAAGGGGTAAATTGTATGTTATATGAATTATATCTTCTTGAAATGTTTTTTTAAAAAGTAAAGAAAAAAAAACCAATGGGCTCAAGTTGATCCATAGGTTAATGTAATTTCTATCAAAATCTCAGTAATGTCTTTTGTAGACATAGACAAGCTTATTCTAAAATTTATATGGGGCCAGGCATGGCAACTCACACTTGTAATTCCAGTGCTTTGGGAGGCTGAGGCAGTCGAATCACCTGAGGTCAGGAGTTCAAGATCAGGCTGGCCAACATGGCAAAACCTGGTCTCTACTAAAAATACAAGTACTAGCCAGGTGTGGTAGTGCCCACCTGTAATTCTAGCTACTCGAGAGGCTGAGACAGAAGAATCACTTAAACTCAGGAGGTGGAGGTTGCCGTGAACCGAGATTACTCCATGGCACTCCAACCTGTGTGAAGCGAGACTCCATGTCAAAAAAAAATATGTCTATATATGTATATAGAAAGGCACAAGCAGCCTAGAATAGCTAAAACAATAATAAGAAAGGAATATGATGAATAAGTCTACCTGATATTAAGGCCTACTGTATAGCTATAGTAATCAAGAGAGTATGTGATATTGGTTGAGAGATAAAGAGGAATACAAAAGAGAATCCAGAAATAGACTCACACGAATATGCCCAATTGACTTTATGAAAAGGTGCAAAAACAATTCAATGGAGGAAGCATTTTCGACAATGGTGCAAGAACATTGGGCAGCCATAGGAAAAAAAATTAAACCTTATCTTAAACCTCACACCTTAAACAAAAGTTAAGTCAAAATGGATCAGGAACTTAAATGTAAAATTATAAAACTTTTGTAAAATACAAGAAAATCTTTAGGATCCAGAATTATACAAAGAGTTCTTAGACTTGATAACAAAAGAATGATCCACAAATAGAAAAAATAAGAAATTGGGATGGCTGACTAGAAGCAGCTAATGTGTACAGCTCTCATGGAGAGGAACAGAAGGGGCAAGTAAATGAAATACAGCATCTTGAACTGAAACATTCAGGTACTCGCATTGGGACTAATCAAGGAAACAACTATACCTACAGAGAGTGGAGAAAAGCAAGGCAGGACGATGGCCCACCTGAGAGTGACACGAAGCCAAGGAGACCTCCCCTACCCAGGGAGGTGGTGGGTGAATGTGCAACCCCAGGAACCCATGTTTCTCCAATGGATCTTTTCAACTCTCGGGTCTGGAGAGGCCCTCATGAACCCAAGCCTCCAGAGCTACATGGAGTCTCAGCAGTGCAGCCACTCAGGCATGTGCAGAGACCTACGAGCTTTAGATACTCTGGTTTTCCATGCTTCCTGGCTAAAGTTGTGGCACCTTCACCAAAGCAGGATGTTAGATCCCCATACACACTCCCAAGAAAGAGGCTGAATCCAGGGGGCTGAGCAGCAACAGCCTGCAGCCACTTCCATGGGACCTCACAGGGCAAGACCCATTGGCTTGGAATTCCAGCCAACCACCAGAATCTTTCTCAAGACACATAATCCTCAGATTCTCCAAGGTCAAAAATGGAAGGAAAAATGTTAAAGCCAGCTAGGGAGAAAGTACAGGTCACCTACAAGAGTAGTCCATCAGACTAACACTGGAGCTCTCAGCTGAAACCCTACAAGCCAGAAGAGACAGGAGGCCAATATTCAACATTCTTAAAATCAATTCCAACCCAAAATTTTATATGCAGCCAAACTAAGCTTCACAAGCAAATGAGAAGTAAGATCATTTTCAGACAAGCAAATGCTGAGGGAATTTGTTACCACCAGACCTGCCTTATGAGAACTCCTAAAGGAAGCACTAAATACGGAAGGGAAAGACCATTACCAGCCACTACAAAAACACACTGAAGTACATTGACCAGTGACACTATAAAGAAACCACATAAACAAGTCTTCAAAATAAACAGCTAATATCATGATGACAGGATCAAATCCACACATATCAATAGTTACCTTAAATGTAAAGGGGCTAAATGCCCCCGGTTAAAAGACGCAGAGTGGCAAGTTGGATAAAGAACCAAGATCCACTGATACGCTGTCTTCAAGAGACCTATCTCACATGCAATGACACACATAGGCTCAAAATTTTAAAAATGGAAAAAAATCTACCAAGCAAATGGAAAATTTAAAAAGCAGGGGTTGAAATCCCAATTTCTGTCAAAACAGACTTTAAACCAACAAAATAAGAAAAGATAAAGAAAGGCATTACATAATGGTAAAGAGTTCAATTTAACAACCAAAAAAAAATTGAACCACTCTAAATATATATTCACCCAAAATGGGAGCACCCAGATTCACAAAGCAAGGTCATAGAGGCCTTCAAAGAAACGTAGACTCCCACACAATAATAGTGGAAGACATGAACATATGCAGAAGACTGAAACTGGACCCATTATTTACACGATATACAAAAATAAACTCAAGATGGTTTAAAAGATGTAAAGATAAATCCCAAAATTATAAAAACCCTGGAAGACAACCTTGGCAATACCATTTTGGACATAGGAATCAGCAATGATTTCATGACAAATACACAAAAAGAAATTGCAACAACAGCAAAAATTGACAAATGGGATCTAATTAAACTAAAGAGCTTCTTCACAGCAAAGGAAACTCTCAAGAGAGTGAACAGACAACCTAGAGAATGAGAAAAAGGTTTTACAAACTGCATCTGATAAAGGTCTAATACCCAGCCTCTATAGGAAACTTAAACAAATTTACAAGAAAAAACAAACAACCCCATTAAAAAGTGGGCAAAGGACATGAACAGACACTTTTCAAAAGAAGACAAAACGTGCAATCAGCAATCATATGAAAAAAAGCTCAGCTTCACTGATCATTAGAGAAATGCACAGCAAAACCACAATGAGATGTACCACCTGACGTCAATCAGAGTGACTATTATTCATAAAGCAAGTTCTTAGAGACCTACAAAGAGGCTTAGACTCCCACACAATAATAGTGGGAGACTTTAACACCCCACTGTCAATATTAAATCAATATTAAATCAATAATAATATTAAATCAATATTAAATCAAGGAGACAGAAAATTAACAAGGATATTCAGAACTTGAACTCAGCTCTGGACCAAGCAAACCTAATAGACATCTACAGAACACTCCACCCCAATTCAACAGAATATACATTTTTCTTAGCACCACATCTCACTTATTCTAAAACTGACCATACAATTGAAAGTAAAACACTCCTTGGCAAATATAAAAGAATGGAAATCACAACAAACATCATCTCAGACCACAGTGAGATCAAATTGGAACTCAGGATTAAGAAACTCAAAACCACACAAATAAATGGAAACTGAATGACCAGCTCTTGAATAACTACTGGGTAAATAATGAAATTAAGGCAGAAATAAATAAGTTCTTTGAAACCGATGAGAACAAAGACATAACGTACCAGAATCTCTGGGACACAGCTAAAGCAGTGTTCAGAAGGAAATTTATAGCACTAAATGCTCACAGGAGAAAGCAGGAAAGATCTAAAATCAACACCCTAACATCACAGTTAAAAGAACTAGAGAAGGAGGAGAAAATCAATTCAAAAGCTGGCAGAAGACAAGACATAACTAAGATCAGAGCAGAACTGAAGGAGATAGAGACACAAAAAAACCCTTCAAAAAAGTCAATGAATCCAGGAGCTGATTTTTTGAAAAGATCAACAAAATAGATAGACTGATAGGCAGATTAACAAAGAAGAAAAGAGTGAAGAATAAAATAGATGTAATAAAAAATGATGAAGGGGAGATCACCACTGATCCCACAGAAACATGAAGCACCATCAGAGAATACTATAAACACCTCTATGAAAATAAACTAGAAAATCTAGAAGAAATGGATAAATTCCTGGACACATACACCCTCCCAAGACTAAACAAGGAAGAAGTTGAATCCCTGAATAGATCAATAACAAGTTTTGGAATTGAGGCAGTAATTAATAGCCTACCAACCAAAAAAAGCCCAGAACCAGATGAATTCACAGCCGAATTCTACCAGAGGTATAAAGAGGAGCTGGTACCATTCCTTCTGAAACTATTCCAATCAATAGAAAAAGAGGGAATCCTCTCTAACTCATTTTATGAGGCCAGCATCATCCTGATACCCAAACTGGGCAGAGACACAACAAAAGAAGAAAATTTCAGGCCAATATCCCTGATGAACATTGATGCAAAAATTCTCAATAAAATACTGGCAAACTGAATCCAGTAGCACATCAAAAAGCTTATCCACCACAATCAAGTCAGCTTCATCCCTGGGATGCAAAGGTGGTTCAACATATGCAAATCCCTGGGATGCAAGGCTGGTTCAACATATGCAGATTGAAACTAGACCCCTTAGAGACCTAAACAGAACCAATGACAAAAACCTTATGATTATCTCAATAGATGCAAAAAAGGCTTCCTATAAAATTGAACACCGCTTCATGCTAAAAACACTCAATAAACTAGGTATTGATGGAACATATCTCAAAATAATAAAAGTTATCTATGATAAACTCACAGCCAACATCATACTGAATAGGCAAAAATTGGAAGCATTCCCTTTGAAAAGGAGCACAAGACAAGGATGCCTTCTCTCATCACTTCTATTCAACATAGTAATGGAAATTCTGGCCAGGGCAATCAGGCAAGAGAAAGAAATGAAGGGTATTAAAATAGGAGGAGATGGATGCAAAATCAATGTGCAAAAATCAGAAGAATTCCTATAAATGAATAATAGACAGAGAGCCAAATCATGAGTGAACTCCTATACACAATTGCTACAGAAAGAATAAAATACCTAGGAATCAAACTTACAAGGGATGTGAAGGACATCTTCAAGGAGGACTAGAAACCACTGCTCAAGGAAATAAGAGGGGACACAAACAAATGGAAAAACATTCCATGCTCAAGTATAGGAAAAATCAATATCATGAAAACGGCCATACTGCCCAAAGTAATTTATAGATTCAGTGCTATCCCCATTAAGCTACCATTGACTTTCCTCACAGAATTAGAAAAAACTACTTTAAATTTCATACGGAGCCAAAAAATGGCCGTGTAGCCAAGGCAATTCTAAGCAAAAAGAACAAAGCTGGAAGCAACACACTACCTGACTTCAAACTATACTACAAGGCTACAGTAACCAAAACAGCATGGTACTGGTACCAAAACAGATTTATAGACCAATGGAATGGAACAGAGGCCTCAGAAATAACGCCACACATCTACAACCATCTGATCTTCGACAAACCTGACAAAAACAAGCAATGGGGAAAGGATTCCCTATTTAATAAATGTGTTGGGAAAACTGGCTAGCCATATGCAGAAAACTAAAACTGGACCCCTTCCTTACAACTTACACAAAAACTAACTCAAGGTGGATTAAAGTCTTAAATATAAGACCTAAAACCATAAAAACCCTAGAAGAAAATCTTGGCAATACCATTCAGGACATAGGCATACACAAAGACTTCATGACTAAAACACCAAAAGCAATGACAACAAAAGACAAAATTAACAAATGGGATCTAATTAAACTAAAGAGCTTCTGCACAGAAAAAAAAAACTGTCACCAGAGTGAACGGGCAACCTACAGAATGGGAGAGCATTTTTGCAATAGAGAAATGTGGTGCATATACACTATGGAATACTATGCAGCCACAAAAGAGAACAAAGTCATTTCTTTTGCAGAAACATGGATGGAGCTGGAAGCCATTATCCTTAGCAAACTAACACAGGAACAGAAAATCAAATACTAAATGTTTTAACTTGTAAGTGAGAGCTAAATATTGAGAATGCATGGATGCATAGTGGAGAACAACACACGCTGGGGTCTCTTGGAGGGTAAGAGGTGAAAGGAGGAAGAAGATCACAAGAAATAACTAATGTGTACTAGGCTTAATACCTGGGTGTTGAAATAAACTGTGCAACAAATCACCGTGACACAACTTTACCTATGTAACAAATCTGCACATGTATCCCTGAACTTAAAAATGAAAGATTAAAAAAAATAGACCAAATTGTAATCAAAAACATTTTCTATGTTAA
Source organism: Piliocolobus tephrosceles (assembly GCF_002776525.5). Classification (NCBI taxonomy): domain Eukaryota; kingdom Metazoa; phylum Chordata; class Mammalia; order Primates; family Cercopithecidae; genus Piliocolobus; species Piliocolobus tephrosceles. The sequence continues at coordinate 63,152,820 of NC_045452.1, forward strand.
GAAACTTAGAAGACAAGCTACAGATTGGGCAAAAGTATTTGCAAACTATTTATCCAAAGTATTGCAAACTGCTTATCCAATAAAGGTTTAGTATCTAGGATATATAAACAACTCTCAAACTCAACAGTAACAAAACAACCCAATTAGAAAACAGATAACAGATATGAATTTATATATATATGTATGTGTGTGTGTGTGTGTGTGTGTGTATGTGTGTATATATATCTCCCATATAGAGAGAGCAAATAAGTATAGGAAAACATCATTAGCAATGAGGGAAATAAAAATTAAAACCAAAGTGAAATATCAGTACATACCTCTCAGAATAAATAAAATAAAAAATAGTGACATCAAATGTTAAAAAGCATGTGAAGAAGCAGGATCGCTCATATATTGCTGAAGGGAATGTAAAATACATACAAACACTCTTTAAAACAGTTTGGCAGTTGTTGATGGAACTAAACCTGTAATCACCATGGGATCCAGGAATCGTATTTTTGGGCATTTATCTGAGTAAAGTATAGTACAAAAAGCTGACTTAGAGGAAAAATGGTAATGGGACAGAGGCTGCCTTTGTCAATCATACCCATTCTTCCTTTATTCTCTAACCTCAGTTGAGTAAATAGGTTTTATTTGAATGATTTGTACAAAAATAGATGGATACAAGAGTGAGGAAGAAGAGGAGTGACCTTTATCTTAAATCGTAAAGTGAATTTCAGAAAATGTTTGTTTTGCATAGCACTTAAATTCTGATAGTTCAGCAAATAAAATATTACATATAGAAAAAAATTAAATGGCAAAATGCCATGAATGTGTAAAAAGATGTTATTGTTTATAAAATCAATACTTTATGCTAGAATTTTCTTTAAAAACATGCATGAGTTTAAAGTTATAGGACTTCAATTGCCTAGGATATTTATTGCACATGAGTCTTTAGTTACTCAAATTTGCTAGTATCCATATAAAATATGACTTCATTAGTTACTACAATTATCTGGTATATTCTAATTTTATTAGCAGGGATTCTACGAGGAAGATGTATTTTAGTGATTTTTTCTAGAAAGAAAATCTTTTGGGACACAGTGCTGCTTTCTAAATTGCTACCCATATGTCAGAGATCCCAAGTTTTAAAATCCAATAGACAACGTTATGGGAAGTGACTCTTATTTGGTTGAGATAACATTTCTTACTTTGATGTTTCTTCATTTATATTGTTCCTGAGCTTTAGGTTTCAGAGCAACACACATTTCTTTTGCATGTTTTTGTAGTGTTCATTCTAAATAGGTTAGTTCTGTAAACAAGTTCTACTGCCTTTATTGGTTTTATAAAAATACTTTTCTGACAATACAGTTGGAGGGTTGAAAATAATTGTGGAGAAATTTTAATATGCTCTTCCATTTATTTATGAAAAAACCATTTTGTCAATAATTCAGACAAAAGGAAATAGGGTAACCACTAATCACCCCCTTATCCATTTATCTCCTTTATCTGCATAGATATTTATTAATTACTTGTGATTATATGTTTTCTTTTTCACCACATTCTGAAGGCAATAGGAGACACATTAACACACACTCTTTTCTCTTACACACTCTTTTCTCTTTGCAAACTGATCACATGAAGCTGATGACTCTTTATGTTTAGTAAACGCCACAAGATTTGCTCATCTTTGAACACTTGGAGTGGAAGGAGTTACTTTCAAGTGTGTTTTCAAAGGCAGCAGGGCTGAAAGTGCTGACCAGCAGCCCGGTGAGGAAAGCACTGAGTATCCCACTGTCATCTTGACCCTGATGACCCCTTCATTTCACTTCCCTAAGCTGCAAAAACACAGAGAGCTGTGTTACCCTTGCTTACCCAGGGACATGAAAAGGAAATCTTGCAACAAAAACAAGTGGGAGGTCAGACGTGGCAGTGAAGTCTTGTGGAAAGAGGTGACTTGAGAATCGGAGGACCAGTTTTCCACTCATCAGGACGATGTAACTACAAATAAGTCACACTTTCATTTCTTTACTACGAAATAGCCATAATGACTATAAAAAGTGTGCATGCTTTAAGAAAGGAATATTTCTAAGAATCCTCTAAAGTCTAAAGACTGAATTAATTTAATGTATTACTATAAGTACCAAATAACAGAATGAAAAGGACTGACTTCAAAACGTATCTTTTAAAATTTGAATAAGAGCTAAATAATCTTTTATTTATTGTCAAGGCAAGTTTCTTTTAGTCAAAGAAGTTTTCAGGTTTTGCTAAAACAAACAAAACACACACACACACACACACACACACACACATTACCAAAAACACAAATAAAAGAACTTCTTAAAGTATATTAGATCTTAGAGATCGAATAACTTTTAAAAACAAGATTGTGATAACACATTGAAGGAATGAAAATCCAGTACATGTAATTCTGTTAAAAGGTTTTAAAAAGAGAGAAAATGTTTATCCAGATATGACTGGAACTTCACAAAAGACAAACATAGAACATGGTATCAAGCCAAATGATATCAAGTTACACCCGATGAATTAAGTTTTGTGAAAAGAGAGAAGGGCCTTGGGAAAATTTATCATGGAAATAAAGACATGCAAACCATTTTGTTCATTCTGGGTTCCTGCCATGAGTATTTAAGTTTGCAGTAAAGTGTTGAAACTGTGAGATATAAATAAGAGATGAAACTTTTTAAATATGCCGCTAAAGAAAATGTAACACTTATTTTTAACCTTAAAATATTTATTAAGTGGTATTAAATTCCTTTGTTATTTTCAAACTCATAGTTTTAATGGCTCTTTAACAAATGAGCTATTTAAAACATATAGCCCAACAGATAACACACACATTCCAGCAGATAAGGTTAGAAATACAAACACTTTCAAATTACCTTCCTCTTTTCTTGACCAAAGACTATAAAATGTCACATACTTACGGACCATTCCTTCTCAATATTGATAATATAATCAGAAATAGTTTCTTGTTTTATTTTCATAAATACTTGGGGAAGACATTGAGGCTTTAACATTTTTAATGTGGATGATGTTTACATCATACAAATATATGACACAAAATCGTTTTCAGGTAGAGTTTAAGTAACTTGAAATCAAAACTGAGCTGAAAGGGAAGTGACTCTCAGTTTCGCCCACACTATCTAAAGGCTGATATTGTTCTCTTTTCCTAGCTGGACTGTTTGCTCTTTCATAGAAAAGAGAACTGTGCAGAAATTGCATTTAAAAATGTGTGTTGCAACTTTATAAAGGGAGAATAGGACAGAAAACCACTATGGGAAGACAAAACTATAACAGAGAATCAGAATGCAAAAACCCAGAAAAAAATCTCAATACTTAAACATTATAATACATGTTTTACCACAGTAATTATGTAAACTAAAATTAGAATCCAGTTTTTGCCCAATTATACCTCATAATATAAGAAACAATTATAATTGAATTTATGACATGGTTAAGTGCTATTCTACCTTACACTGCATCATCTATACTATTGCGCAGCACTTATTCCCCCTGTTAACTGTATGTGAAAGGAATAAAAGTCTTCAGCAATCTAAGCATGCAGTCTTTCTCAACTGAGTGAATTAAATGGTACCAGGAAAAGGGTTTGACATGGTGTCAAAATGTGAGATATAAAAAGATGGCTTGTATCTGTGAGGTTTTTATTATGCCATTGAATTAATAAAGACTTTGAAGAATGAATCAGTCTTTAAAACTCATCTATTCATGGATCTGTAGAGACAAAGGTCATGGTGATTTCTAACCAAAATTAGCTAAAGTGTTATTTCTGTGACTTTTCTACTACACTCACTGGTGTCAAGAAAGGAAAGAAACTCATATTTCTGACATCTACCAGATTACAGGGACTTTCAAATGTTTCTCATTGAGTCCTTCAAACAATCTTATGAGCAAGGTTTTGTTATTTTTATTTTGCAAATGAGGAAACAGATACATAAGCAATTTTCCTAAGTAAATCACAGAGCAGTTATTCAAATTCATTTAGTTTAAGAAAATTTTATGGCAAAAATGCTGAGAAAGTGTGATGGAAAGAAAATTATAAAATTATAAGATTTTTATGTAATTTTTTTCAAAACCTGTGAGTCATTTTCAGAATATAAACCACACTGCCTAAATAAGAGTCAATAGTTGATTTACTCTTCATAATCTATACATCTGACAAAGGACTAATATCCAGAATCTATAAAAACTCAAACAAATCAGTAAGAATAAAACAAACAATCCCATCAAAAAGTGGGCTAAGGAGATGAATAGACAATTCTCAAAAGAAGATAAACTAGTGGTCAACAAACATTTGAAAAAATGCTCAACGTCACTAATGATCAGGGAGATGCAAATCAAAACCACAATGCGATACCACTGTACTCCTGCAAAAAACAACCATAACCAAAAACGTACCCTACTCCTGCAAGAATGGCCATAACCAAAAATAGAAAAACAGGAGATGTTGGCATGGATGCAGCGATCAGAGAACACTTCTACACTGCTGGTGGGATTGTAAGCTAGTACAGCCACCATGGAAAAGAGTGTGGAGATTCCTTAGATTTTTAGTTCTTTAAACTAAAAATAGAACTACCATTTGATCCAACAATCTCACTACTGGGTATCTACGCAGAGGAAAAGGAGTCATTATTTGAAAAATATACTTGCACACTCATGTTTATAGCAACACAATTTACAAATGCAAAATTATGGAACCAACCCAAATACCCATTGATCAATGAGTGGATACAGAAACTATGGCATATATATATACATATGTGGTGTGTGTGTGTGTGTGTATAATGGAATACTACTCAGCCATAAAAAGGAATGAATTAACAGCATTTGCAATGACCTGGATGAGATTGGAGACTATTATTCTAATTGAAGTAACTCAAGAATGGAAAGCCAAAGATCATTTGTTCTCACTAATATGTGGGAGCTAAGTTATGAGGACACAAAGGCATAAAAATGATATAATGAACTTTAGGGACTTGGGGGAAAGAGTGAGAGGCAGGCGAGGGATAAAAGACAACAAATATGATGCAGTGTATGCTGCTTAGATGATGGGTGCACCAGGATCTCATAAGTCTCCACTAAAGAACTTACTCAAGTAACCAAATACATCTGTATCCCAGTAACTTATGGAAAATAAAATAATAAAATAAAATAAAATAGTTGATTTACCAAGCAATTGGTCTATTTCAGAGTCACCTCAATACAAGGAAAAATTGACCATCAAATATGGATAACTACCTTTTGAAATGATGGTCTATGTTGTTCTATGTATAATTAACACTAATGCAATCTACATGAGCTTTTCATCAGAGGCTCTATGTGGTCTGAATATTGTTTTTAGATTGTTTACTTAACTGTTTTATTATCATGTCGACCATGATCTAAAAATCATCAGTTGCATAAGCACCAATGCTGCTTTCTGGTCTGTATTTCTTTATATGGAAGCTCTAATGATACTACCTTACTTATGTAGGCTCATGAGAGAACAGATACCCACATAATACTTAACTGATGCATTTACACAAAGTAAAAGCCAAATTATATCAAGTTATACCATCTGAATTAAGTTTTTTGAAAAGAGAGAAGGGCTTTGGGGGAATCTGCTTATCATGGAAATGAAGACATGTTAAATATTTTTTAATATACTGTAGGAGTTAGAATTATACTCTCATAACAAGCAACATTTTAGTTTCAGGAAAAGAAATCATCTGTCACTTTTAAGTTAATTTTATACGAATATCATTGGTTTTGTCATATTGTTTCCATTTAATTTCCAGCTAAATTTTGGATTTTACAGTTATAGAAGAATTATAAGAACGAATGCCTCCCTTGATTACTGTACATAAATAGCATCATGAAAACAACATTATAAATCAATTCTCAGAGACTGTGAGTGTATTTCTTTCTTCAAAGAGATGTAACTAGTTTTAAAGAAAGATTAGTCACATCGATCTAAACTATATTCTTCCAGGACTGTGAGCCTGGTAATTGGCTGCATTTTAATCAAAAGACACTTCTTTGGTAAATATTTTTGCCTGGAGATCATCTATTATTGTACAGCCTGGGAGCTAAGAATGGAGTTTCCATTAAATGGTTTTACGTTAATACTATTAGACTTTTGGTGAGAACGTTTGCTCAAAGAGTGAAGAACACTGAGAGCAATATCAATTATGAATTTAAAGACAATGTAAATGATTTTGAGTGACTTTCTTTGCCTCTTGATGAATGAACAAAGATTACTAACACTGTTCAGTCCTTGTTCACTGGACGAGTCATGCTGACTTTTGAGGTGACTAAAGAATTCGCCTCTACAAATAGTCTATGTGGAACAAATACTGGTAATAATATTTTCAAATAATTTGAGGAAACATTAACTTGGTACAAACTGAAGTGGAATCTGCAAATTTTACCCACTAACATTGGTAAAAATATATGTGGAGAAAGACAATTTTACAAAGCTTGTGAAAACGTACAGTACTTAAAGACTCTAGATGTATACTGTGTTCTTCAACAGCTAGTAATTTGCAGAAGATATTTAACCAATCCTATGTTATTGACTAGTAGTTTCAATTGTGAGCTTCATTTGCTTTCATAACCATCTTCGGTTCTGTGAATTTTTGTCACAAGCAGGAACCGAATATCCCGATTTTCCTATCAGTTTGATAATTTCATGGTGGTAAAGTTTTGTCATGAATTTTTGAGGTGCAGATTGAGATTGAAATTTTTCTGAATGAGGAGCACCACCCTTAACCACCATTGGCAAATACTGGATGCTTTGGAGAGTAGCTTTTGCTGCAGATTTCATAATGTGTCTTAATGAATTCAATCTAAAATTACAATGTTTATATGCAACACTTACAGTATGGTACAATGATTTTAATGACAACTAACTTTGTTTGAATCACAAATAAGTCTAGCTGTTTTTTACATTTACCAAAAGTAAAAAAAAAAAGCAAGACCTCCAGGCACACAAAAATTTGCAACATGTATAACTTCCAAACTGAATCTACATTTCCAGGATTGTTTTTCTGACCTTAAATATCTGTGCAAAGGGAATTTCCATACTTCCAACTCCAGTTGTGCAATTGAGGAATTTCCATATCATCTTCAATTGGAAGTAATTATAATACAATGACATGCTAAAAGGTAAATATTAAGAGAAGAATTTAATATAATTTTTTGGATGCATTCCCAATGATGAATATGCTCAATTAAAATAATATGTTTGTGGATTGACATCTGTATCTGGTAGTAACTATCTGTGTGAAAAGATCTTTCCAAAGATGAAATACATAAAATATCATTACATATCTGCATTAACAGATGAACATTTGCAATCAATTTTCAAGACAGAAACACTAACATCAAAACTCAATTAAGTGAAGTGGTGGCTCCCCTAACAAAAAAACTCAATTCCTCCCATTAGTAAACCTACATTACAAAAATGTTTGCTAAATCATTATCATATTTTAAATTTCATCAATGAAATAATTCATAAATATTTTTATTTAGTGTTATATAAGTGCTTTTATAATATCCTAGATTTTTTCCCTTGGCCTGTAAAATCTAAAATATTTATGATGTGGCCTTTTACGGAAAGTTTGGTGACCCCTGTTTTTGTCTCTTTGTATTGTTTTTCTGGCCTGTATTATATCCATATTGAAAACTTTAGAAATATGTGATTAATATTATGACATTTTTATTCTCAAGCAAAATGTCATAGCATGGTATTTATCTTTCAAAGTAGAGTGTGGTGACCCAAAGACCTATCTAAACTTATTTCAGAGCTGAAGAAGGATCATGGATTGAGCTGCTCAAAACCAAATAAATGAAACATTTACTGTGGATTTTGTTTGTTTCACAAAGATTGCTAGGAAAAAAAGAGCTGGGAAAAGTGAATGCAAATAGTCTAATGATATTATGAATTTAAAGAAATTTGCCTGGGTGCATGAAGGAAAGGATAAACATTTAAAAAGAAAAGGTAAGATAGTAAAGGGATTTAAAACAAATTTTTAACAATAAAGAAGTTAGAATATTGACAGTATAACTTTGAAATTCTTTAGAGCTTACATAGTTTGAAAATAAAATCTGTAATAACAAATAATTCTAGAACTTGTTTTAAACCTGTTTAACCACTGACTGAAACCTCACTTTAAGGATCAGTCCTTTGTAATCAGCACAAAACAAGCTGCTAATGTTAAAGATAACCTATTCCTGCCTCTGTCATCAGTATATCCCAAAGCAAAACCTTCAAAAATCCCTATCTAAGCTCAACAATTTACTTTATTCATCAAAATTATTATTGAGCATTATGGTTCTCCCTTAATTAAGCCATAATTATAGCTGGTTGTTTTTAGATATTAATATTAAGTGGCAATCTTATCATTTGGTAGTCTTGAAGGTATCACTGGATTGTTTTGGAAAGTGTTACCTTCTTTATCCCTACTGCTAAAATTAAAACGTGAGAGGAGAAATATAATCTAAAGAAAACAATGTTAAACAAAAAAGATCCTGGAATTGCTGCATATGAATGTCCAGAGGACAAATGATGACAAAATGAAGAAAGGGCTTCCAGGTAAAGACCAAAGCTAGGACACCCTCAATAAATGATGGTCAAAAGATAAGGCCAAAAATATAACTATAAAATTCTTTATTAAGACCTTAGGAAGACTAAGGATTATGACTTGAAGAACCATTCAGTTAGATAACAGGGAGTCTAAAAATCTTAAGGTCATTGTCCTTCAGCAATCTCACCAGAAGCTCAAGGTAGAGAATGGCCTAATTCAAAGAGATTTTTGGATGTGGCTTTTATCTAATGAACAAAGTATTTAAGATGTTTATTGACAGAAATACTGCTTATGTGAACTGAAAGACACAGAAACAGTACAAAGCGATTAGAGGCCTTTGGACTCCCAGACTTCTACAAGCAGAAAGCAGGCAGAAAAAACAACTCTGCTGCAAATATGAGAAACCTTTTATTGCATAGGAAGGATGATTCTGAAGACCAACCAAGAGCCAAGAATGTGGATCTAGGCCAGGCGTGGTGGCTCACGCCTGTAATCCCAGCACTTTGGGAGGCCGAGGCGGGCGGATCACAAGGTCAGGATATCGAGACCACGGTGAAACCCCGTCTCTACTAAAAATACAAAAAAAAGTTAGCTGGGCGCCGTGGCGGGCGCCTGTAGTCCCAGCTACTCGGGAGGCTGAGGCAGGAGAATGGCGGGAACCCGGGAGGCGGAGCTTGCAGTGAGCCGAGATAGCGCCACTGCACTACAGCCTGGTGGACAGAGCGAGACTCCGTCTCAAAAAAAAAAAAAAAAAAAAAAAGAATGTGGATCTAAGAGCTATGGCATATTACTCCCAGGCCTTGGGTCTTAAGTAGCAGTCAACTACTGCCATGCTGCATTTTAGAAATTCTGTAACTAGTAACTCCTATATGCCTCCAATTTCACCCTTTTTTGCACAGGAGGATCAATAGCAAATATTCTGTGCCTTTCCAGCCACAGTATATTTGGTGCATTTGGCTCACATAACTTCTCTCTAGTTCAGATAAAGAGGAACTGTACAAGAGGAGCTGTCCTTAAGGAGTAACATCTTAAGGGACACATCCACACTTACATCTGATTTACATAATGAGATTCTGGACTTTGAGCTAATGTTTCAATGGATGAAACATCTGGGAGGCTTTAGCAGGGCACAACTGTATTTTGCATATGGTGAGGATTTGGTTCTTTGGGAACCAAAAGATAAATGTTTGTAGCCAAGACGACTTCTAAAGATCTCATTCTCTGGTACTTACATTCTTGTGTAGGACTCTTCCACATTTTATAGAGCTAACCAGGGAAACAAAAAGAATAACCACTGATATTTCATTCTAAGAAGAAAATAAAGGCACATCAACCTAGAATTCTCTACATTAAAGTATATTTCAAAAATAAATATAAAATTAAATATTTCAGACAATAAAAGTTTAGGGAATTCATTGCCAGCAGATATACACAATGAGAATTATTAGAGGAACTACTTTAGGCAGAGACAGCATAATATCAGATGAAAACTAGAATTTATACAAAGGAATAAAAGTTGCCAAAAATGCTAAATATGTAGATAATTACGATTTATTTTCTTTTACTATTTAAAAAATGTCTTTAAAAGATAGTTATCAACTACGATCCAGTAATCCCTCTTCTGGGTATTTATTCTGGGTGTTTATCCATAGGAATCGAAAGAAGGATCTTGAAGGGATATTTACACACCCACATTTATTGAAGCATTATCCACAAAGGCCAAGAGATATAAGCAACTCAAATGTCGATCAATGAATGAATGAACAAATAAAATGTTATATATATATGCACACACACACACACACACACACACAATGGAATACTATTCAGTCTTTCAAAGGAAAGAAGTCCTGTCACATGCTACAACATGGATGAACCTTGAGGACGTTATGCTAAGTGAAGTAAGCCAGTCACAAAATGGCAAATACTGTATGATTCCACTTATACGAGATATCTAAAAGAGTCAAATGTATGAAAATTAAAAGTAGAATGGTCATTGCCGTGGGCTAAAGGGAGAGGAGAATCAGGAGTTGTCATTAAGTGTTTAGAGTTTCAGCTTTGCAAGATAAAAACATTCTGGATATTCTTTGCACAACAATGTGATATATGTAACATTAGTGATTTGTACTCTTAAAAATGGTTAACACAGAATATTTTTATGTGTATTGTATCACAATTAAAATTGTTTAAAAGATAATTGACAGGTTAAAGCAAAAATGGTAATAATGTATTATAAAGTACTTATCACAAAAACACTTCTGGAAAAATTTAACAAAGTAGGAGCAAAATTCAAACATTGAAAACTATAAAACTATGATGTGAGAAATTAAAGATTTTCTTAATAAGTGGAGCTAGATAGCATGTTTGTGTATAAGAAGAAAAAATCTTGTCAAAGATCAATTTTCCTCAAATCAATACACAGATCCAACATAATGCCAAGTAGAAAATAACTTGAGGTGGAAAGCAGTAATTGAAAAGACTCAAAAATTAGTATTAAAATGTTAAAGTCTTTGTTCTTTTGGCTTAGGATTGTCTTGGCAATGCAGTCTCTTTTTTGGTTCCATATGAACTTTAAAGCAGTTTTTTCGAATTCTGTGAAGAAAGTCACTGGTAGCTTAATGGGGATGGCATTGAGTCTATTAATTACCTTGGGCAGTTTGGCTATTTTCAAGATATTGATTCTTCCTATCCATGAGCATGGTATGTTCTTCCATTTGTTTGTGTCCTCTTTATTTCACTGAGCAGTGGTTTGTAGTTCTCCTTGAAGAAGTCCTTCACATCCCTTGTAAGTTGGATTCCTAGGTATTTTATTCTCCTTGAAGCAATTGTGAATGTGAGGTCATTCATGATTTGGCTCTCTGTGTGTCTGTTATTGGTGTATAAGAATTTTTGTGATTTTTGCACATTGATTTTTTATCCTGAGACTTTGCTGAAGTTGCTAATCAGCTTAAGGAGATTTTAGGCTGAGACGATGGGGTTTTCTAAATATACAATCATGTTATCTGCAAACAGGGACAATTTGACTTCTTCTTTTCCTAATTGAATACACTTTACTTCTTTCTCTTGCCTGATTGCCTTAGGCAGAACTTCCAATACTATGTTGAATAGGAGTGGTGAGAGAGGGCATCCCTGTCTTGTGCCAGTTTTCAAAGGGAATACTTCCAGTTTTTGCCCATTCAGTATGATATTGGTTGTGGGTTTGTCATAAATAGCTCTTCTGGAGGCATCACGCTACCTGACTTCAAGCTATACCACAAGGCTACAGTAACCAAAACAGCATGGTACTGGTACCAAAACAGATATGTAGACCAATGGAACAGAACAGAGTCCTCAGAAATAATACCACACATCTACAGCCATCTGATCTTTGACAAACCTGACAAAAAAAAGAAATGGGGAAAGGATTCCAAATTTAATAAATGGTGCTGGGAAAATTGGGTAGATAAGTAGAAAGTTGAAACTGGATTCTTTCCTTACTCCTTATATGAAAATTAATTCAAGATGGATTAGAGACTTAAATGTTAGACCTAAAACCATAAAAACCCTAGAAGAAAACCTAGGTAATACCATTCAGGACATAGGCATGGGCAAGGACTTCATGTCTAAAACACCAAAAGCAATGGCAACAAAAGTCAAAATGGACAAATGGGATCTAATTAAACTAAAGAGCTTCTGCACAGCAAAAGAAAATACCATCAGAGTGAACAGGCCACCTACAGAATGGGAGAAAATTTTTGCAATCTACTCACCTGAAAAAGGGCTAATATCCAGAACCTACAAAGAACTCAAACAAATTTACAAGAAAAACACAAACAAACCCATCAAAAAGTGGGCAAAGGATATGAACAGACATTTCTCAAAAGAAGACATTTATCCAGCCAACAGGCACATGAAAAAATGCTCATCATCACTGGTCATCAGAGAAATGCAAATCAAAACCGGAATAAGTTACCATCTCACACCAGTTAGAATGGCAATCATTAAAAAGTCAGGAAACAACAGGTGCTGGAGAGGATGTGGAGAAATAGGAACACTTTTACACTGTTGGTGGGACTGTAAACTAGTTCAACCACTGTGGAAAACAGTGTGGCGATTCCTCAAGGATCTAGAACTAGAAATACCATTTGACCCAGCCATCTCATTATTGGGTATATACCCAAAGGATTATAAATCATGCTGCTATAATGACACATGCACACATATGTTTATTGCAGCACTATTCACAATACCAAAGACTTGGAATCAATCCAAATGTCCATCAGTGACAGACTGGATTAAGAAAATGTGGCACATATACACCATGGAATACTACGCAGCCATAAAAAGGATGAGTTCATGTCCTTTGTAGGGACATGGATGCAGCTGGAAACCATCATTCTCAGCAAACTATCGCAAGAACAGAAAACCAAACACCGCATGTTCTCACTCTTAGGTGGGGATTAAACAATGAGATCACTTGGACACAGGAAGGGAAACATCACACACCAGGGCCTATTGTGGGGAGGGAGGAGGGGGGAGGGATAGCATTAGGAGATATACCTAATGTAAATGACGAGTTAATGGGTACAGCACACCAACACGGCACGTGTATACCTATGTAACAAACCTGCAGTTGTGCACATGTACTCTAGAACTTGAAGTATAATAAAAAAACAAAAAAATAAAAAATAAAAAAAATGTAAAAGGCATAGAATAGCCAAACCAATTTTTTAAACAAAACAAAATTGAGAGTTTTATACCTGATTTCAGAACTTATAATACACTAGAGTAGTTAGACTGTTGAATTGAGAGTAAGAACAGACAAATAGAAAGTCTAAAAATAGATTCACATATCAGATAATCAAATGATTTTCACGAAATATACCAAGGTGTGATGGTCAATACTGTCCACTTGATTGGATTGAAGGATGCAAAGTATTGTTTCTGGGTGTGTCTGTGCGGGTGTTGCTAAAGGAGATTAACATTTGAGTTAGTGGACTGGGAGAGGCAGATCCACCCTTAATCTTGGTGGGCACCGTCTAATCAGCTGCCAGCACAGCTAGAGTAAAGTAGGCAGAAGAACTTAGAAGGACTTGACTTGCTGAGTCTTCTAGTCTTTGTCTTTCTCCCTTGCTGGATGCTTCCTGCCCTTGAACATCAGACTGCAAGTTCTTCAGCCTTTGGGCTCTTGGACTTACACCAGTGGTTTGCCAAGGGCTCTAGGGCCTTCAGCCACAGACTGAAGGCTACACTGTTGGCTTCCCTACTTTTGAGGTTTTGAGACTCAGACTGTCTTTTCTGTCCCTCAACTTGCAGATGGCCTATTGTGGGACTTCACCTTGTGGTTATGTGAGTCGGTACTCCTTAATAAACTCCCCCTTATATATACATCTATCCTATTAGTTCTGACCCTCTAGAGAACCCTGACTAATATATATGGTAATTCAACAGGGAAAGGATAGTTCTTTCAATAAACAGGCCAAAACAACTGGATATCAGTTTTGGACAAATTATTCTCAATGTTCATCTCATACCATGCGGGAAAATGAACTTAAAATGGATCACAGACATAAACGTAGAAAGACTCCATCAAATTTAAAAGCATTTTCTCCTAGAAAGATACAATTATAAAAATAAATATGAAAGCCACAGGCTAGGAGAAAAAAAATCTGCCATACATATATCCAGCAAACCATATGCATCCAAAATATATAAAGAACATTTATAATTCAATAGTAAAATAAAATATTTAAAAAGGTAAAAATTTGAATAGAATCCTCATAAATAAAAATACACAAATGGCCAAATAAACCCCCAAAAAGATACTCAACATGATTAATCATCAAAATGATGCAAATTGAAACTCTAATGATCTAACCCTACAAACCTATAAAATTGATTAACAAGACAGATGCTATGGCCTGAATGTATCTGTACTGTATCATTCCATTCACATGAGATTATACAATTAGCAAAACAAATTTATAGTGACAGAAAGCAAGTTAGTGACTACCTGGTGTTAGGGGTGGGTGGGGAGGAAGTAACTGCAAAAGAACAGAAGGGAACTTTTGTGGATGATGTTCTATATCTTAATAAGATTGGTGTTTGCACAGGTATATATTTTTGTCAAAATTTATAAGCCAAGAGAGTGTTTGTCTCATTTTGAAAAGAAGATGGTATATTCTCATTGAGAATTAGTACATATAATAATTTCAGGTGAAAGAAAGCCTGAAGTAGGAGTAAGAAGTGACAATTTGAGACTACAACCAGAACACACATTAATATATTCCCATATTTAATTCTCACATTAATCCTAAGAATTAGATAGTTCAATATTGCTATTGTACAGATAAGGAAACTGGAGCACAGAAAAATGTTGTAATTCACCAAAATCACAAAGCTATTACATAGTATGCCTAGGAGTTGATCTTGAGTGGAACTGGGGAGCCTTTTATCCTTATCCATTATGAAATAAGGAACGTCTGTACATCAAGGTATATAACTACTTTATGCAATTTCAAGGCTGTTTATGGCAACTACATTTCTTAAAAACTAATATACATTTAGAAGACTAGTGTATTCAAAGCAGTAAATCATAAGAGATCCTTAATTGCTTTTTGCAATATGATTTAAATAATAAGTAGATATGTGCAGTGGATGCAAAACTCAGTATAAAAATTCAGATGTGCACATAATACAATTTTATTTTTCTATACTTAGTTTGTTTTCTATTACCAGCTTCCAAGCAGTTAGATCACAACAATTTAATATCCATTGAATGGCCTTACCATTGGGTTTCAAATGCTGGGGTGGGTGAGAGGAGCAGGGCTTCTGGCCCCTGTGTCATAATCTGTACTTGCATCTCCTGAGATCTGCTGAGAAATCCACCATTCATTCTGGTCTGTAGATTTCTGTCCAAACAGGTCACTGCTAAGTCATTGGTCCCCCACTCACAAGGTTTCTTCAGGTACGCTCTCTCTGTACTGACTCCCATGAGATCATCCTCCTTTTCCTCATCACACGGCCAGAGACTCACAAGATGAGGCCATCTGTAATCTCTCATTGTTTCCTTACTCCTCTTAGTTTCAGGGGATATTTGTACTTCTCAGGTATCATGCTGGGATGTGAGGAAAGCGTGTTTTCTTAAGTTTGGCAGAGATTGTTGTCCATCTCGTTTAGCAGAGATAGCTGTCCATCTAAATCCATTTCGTCTTTTTCCTGGACAAAGATACCGTATTTTCTTGTTGGGAGGTGTGGACAGGTAACTTGGTTTTAGCCAATGGGATATGAGCAGAAATAATTGGTACCACTTCCAGACCTGGCCCCCACACCTCCACCCACACGCCCCTGTGTTATTTCCCCTTCTGTTGTCATGACAGCGACAAGCAAAGCCCTCAAGATTGCAGAGACACAAGCTGTACAAGCTGGAAAGGACCTTGCTTCCTGAATGATTTAGAAAGCTATCTTCTGGAACACCCAATAGGAATGATACAGATCAAGAAATAAACCTCTCTTTTTTGTCTAGTCATTACTAGATTGAGTCTGTTATTATGGGCTAGCGTATATTATAACTAATATACAGACCCATTTGATTAAGTATGTTAAACAATGGTTTCTCTTCTGTAAGACTGATGCCTGCATGAGCTGTACACAGGCAAGGAAGTAAGGCAACTCTTCTGTTACAATCCCCTAAACCTATCTGGAGTGCCTGAATGATCCCTCATGCAGGAGACGCGGAGTTTCCCTTCTCCAAGGGACTCCCATTATTTATTCACTTGTTGCTTCACCATCTTACTCGCCTCTTTTCTTCAGCTCCAGGAAACTTTAATACTTTGATAGGCAGAAAGTTTTGTGTTACTCATAAAATACTCCTAAAAAACAACATGCGGTAGAGACTAAAATGCCAATAATTTAATATTTGGGAAATAAGTAAGGATATAAGTAATACTGTAGTTGATTAATTGGGTGAAAAGCAAAGAGTACAAAGCAAAGCAATGATGAGGAAATCTCTTTCATCTTTTAATATTTCATAATATTACCCCATGACATTTACAGTTCTTTGTCAACTGGACCAAATATCCAAGAACTGTGTTATCCTTTACGGTCTCAGTAATCAGCTTGAGTCCTATCTACTATTTTAGGGACTGTGATACTTGAAAATGACTTTTTTTTTTTATTTATAATGAGGCATTTAGTCAATGCACAAATGCTAGTGAATACCTACTATATGTGAGTCACTGATATGGGAGTTAAAATGTAATGAAATACCAGTTATCTCTATTTTCTTCCAAAATGCAAGGTAAGCCTTGTCCTTCAAGCATGACCCATACTGAGATGGTAAAACTAGACAGAGACCATTGCAAGGTTCGGAAATTTTTCACAAATGTTCTCATTAAGTTACTGATGTGCCCCTACTGATATGTGAAGAGGTAAGTGTAGTTCTCCTTTCATTGCTACTAGAAGTCAATTAATATCATGAGCATTTTAAGTCCAGATCTTGACTTAAGGCACTTGCCCTTATCTCATCCCCTTTGCAGAGAGTATTCACAAGGTTTTGTGATACAGGACTCAGATAATTGGTGAATGAAATTGCCTCAAACTCTTTCAGGACCTGCCTCACTTTTTAAAGTGGAGCAAAAAAGCACATATTGAAACTATAGATTTAGCACATGGTTGAATAAACTTTAGTTTCCTGATTGAATATGCAGAGTAAGTTCCAGCACTGATCCAAGGTACTATGTTGGGTGTTAAGTTTTGTAAAATAAGTATTTACTGGTTTCTCTGCCATGATTTTATCTTGTTTTTAAACATCAATTCTTATTTCCCAAAGTCTTACCCCGGCTGGGTAAATTGAGAGAGCACGAAATGAATATCAGGTATGATTCTAATGTAACAAACATGGGAATTGTGACTTCAATACCAGAACATCGGAAAGTCAAAGGATAGGGGATTTTTAGATTTCTTGAAAATGTCCTTCTAAAAACAACTTAATTTTCATGGATTGGAATTTTTTTTTTTTTTTTTTTTTTTAGATAGATGCTCAGGCTGGAGTTCAGTGGCATGATCTCAGTTCACTGCAACCTCCACCTCCCGGGCTCAAGCAATTCTTCTGCCTCAGCTTCCCGAGTAGCTGGGATTACAGTTGTGCACCACCGTGCCTGGGTAATTTTTGCATTTTTAGTAGAGACAAGGTTTTGCCATGTTGGCCAGGCTGGTCTTGAACTCCTGACCTCAGGTGATCCACCCACCTCAGCCTCCCAAAGTGCTGGGATTAAAGGCATGAATCACCACACCTGGCTGGATTGGGATATTTTGAGGTTACAAGCAGTGGGCTAACATAAAATCTCAGAGCTCAGCCGGGCACAGTGGCTCACGCCTGTAATCCCAGCACTTTGGGAGGCTGAGGTGGGTGGATCACGAGGTCAGGAGATCAAGACCATCCTGGCTAACACAGTAAAACCCCATCTCTGCTAAAAATACAAAAAAATTAGCCAGGCAAGGTGGCACTCTCTTGTAGTCCCAGCTATTCGGGAGGCTGAGACAGAAGAATCACTTGAACCTGGGAGGCAGAGATTACAGTGAGCCAAGATCACGCCACTATGCTCCAGCATGGGTGATAGAGCAAGACTCCGTCTCAAAAAAAAAAAAAAAAAAAAAAATCTCAGAGCTCACAAGTCTGGTTAAACCACAACATCTGTCTTGAAAGAAATTTCTGGTGACACCAAGCTTTACATTGCTTTTTCCTGAAACCATAATGAGAGAAGCCAAGTTTGCACATGGGTAGAGAAAAAAGAAACAAATGAAGTTTGTTTATCACACAACCATAAAAGCAGGCGGTCATACTGCGTGCCAGATCCACCCAGGACTTATGCAAAAATCCTGGAGAAAGATTCAGTGAGCCACAATCAATCATTCAGCCAGTTTGTCCCCAAAGATTTGGGCATTCGTGTCCTATCATCCTGTTCCCAGATCAAGCTGAGGGACGGGCTGCTATTTCTCATGGCCCAATAACAAGATGCAGATGAACTGGGGAGGAAGAGAATTTTTATTTCTGTAACCAGTTACAGGGAGAAGGCCTGGAAATGATTGCCAGACTAACTCAAAATTATAAAGCTTTTCAGAGCTTATATACCTTCTAAGCTATATGTCTGCGTGTAAGTGTCCATTCATCTGAAGACATAAGTGATTAACTTCTTTTCATCTATAACTAAGGTCTGAGGCCTGAAGACCTGCTTCTGGAGCCTCAGCGAATTTAATCTAAATGGGTCCAGGTGCTGGGGTGATTACCTTTATCTTGTCTCCTGCTAAATCACAGAGGTTTGGAGAGTTTCTTCAGACCCCCAATACAATTCGTTTAAACCTAAATGGGTCCTGTTAGGAATTCCTTCATTATTTTGTCACGTTTTAAGGCCCAGGGAAGGCCTAGGCAACACTCTTGATGGGCGTTTTTTACATTCCAGCCTTTGTATAAGGGCACTGGCTTTTTCAGCTTTTGATACTTAACTTAACCACTCAGTTAGTGCTGAAGCCGTTGTCACGGAGGCCTGCGTTAGTGAAACCTGGCCTGCCACATCCTGGGGGAAAGCATGGGGCAAGTCTGCATATTTGAGGACAGTGTGGCCGTGGTTGTGGGAATATGCTGCTACCGTTGCCGAAGTGCGGTTTCACCAGATTCAGTCAAATCAATGGCCTTCCTCCTCCCCCTTTTTTGTTTTGTTTTTGTCTTTTTTGGTATCTTTCTTCCATCCTATTCCCTTATAGCTAAAGCTTTATTTTCTTTTAATATTTCTACTATGGATCACTGAAAATTCTTCCTCATTTTAGAAACATGGAGAGGCACTTTTCCTTATTTCTCCTACTAAGTAAAGCTAAATATCTTCAACGCCATATATAAAACAAAATAAGATGGCTCTCAAAGGTGGACAGTGGACAGACTAGTTAGGGACTATGGACCCAAGGAATGGTGCTATGGTGAGACGCCGGAGTCTCATATATTATATATATATATCTGCCTATAGTTTCCAGATTTGAAGCTGAAGATGCCTCCAATCAGGAAATGCTAATGGTCACAAACAATAGCGCTCTGTGAAAGCCTGTTTTTCTCCACTGAAAGTGTAAGAAAAAAGGAAACTAAAAAATAACAGCTTGCATCCAAAAAAATAGCAAAGAAAAAACTGTGGTCTCACACCCTCTCAGATCAACAAAGATGGAGTAGGAAGACTAAACCTAGCTGGGCGAGGTGGCGGGCGCCTGTAGTCCCAGCTACTCGGGAGGCTGAGGCAGGAGAATGGCGTAAACCTGGGAGGCGGAGCTTGCAGTGAGCTGAGATCCGGCCACTGCACTCCAGCCTGGGCGACAGAGCGAGACTCCGTCTCAAAAAAAAAAAAAAAAGGAAGACTAGATTTCCACTTTGACCCAGCTGTTCAGGCACCCTGCACACTCCACTCCTGCTGGGTGGTCAGAGAAGGCTGAGTGGGGATTTGAGAAGTTCATCTCTATCAAACAGTAAGAAATCCCACCCCACTCTGCAGGTGTCAGCAAAGAGCACACGGGGAGTCTGGACTTCCAACCTCATGCTGTGGCACTAAAGCACTTTCCCCTCCACCCTTTAGTGGCATCAGAGGAGGCTTAGTGGAGAGTCCAAACTCTCCCCACTGCTCACGGAAGGGAGAGGCCTCTCCTACTCCTGCCCTGTGGGGTCAGTGGAAGCCATGAAGAAAGTAATAAGAAGGCATTCCAGCCAGGCGGGTGTCAGCAAAGGTTGAATAGGACAGCTAAATTCTCACCCCTACTCAGAAGTAATGAGGTACCCCCTCCCGGCCACCTCCCTCCAGCATGGTGTCTACAGAGGCCTAGTGGGGAACCTGGATTTGGTTCTCACATGACAGTGATGAAGAGATCCTGCCACATCCCCTGCCAGCATCAGAGGGGCCTATGGAACAGAGGTATGTAAGATCCAGTCTCACAACATAACACACAAAATGTCCAGGATACAGTCACCAATGAATCCTTGTACCAAGAACCAAAAAAATCTCAACTTGAATGATAAAAAACAACCAATAGATGCCAAGAACAAACTGGCACAGATGGAATTATCTGACAAAGAATTTAATAGTCGTTATCATGTATCAGATTTACCATAAACGTTGGTAAAGTGGGACAGCTCAATATAGCTAATGAATTATAAGTCCTATTTAATGAAATGTATTTATGCAAATGGTCACCCAGCACCAACAACCACTGAGAAGTTAATGACAGCGGGCCAGGTGCGGTGGCCCACGCCTGTAATCCCAGCACTTTGGGAGGCTGAGTCAGGTGAATCACTTGGGATTAGGAGTTCAAAGACCAGCCTGGCCTGACCAACATAGTGAAGCCCTGTCTCCACTATAAATACAAAAATTAGCCAAGCGTGGTGGTGCACACTCGTAATACCAGCTACTCGGGTGACTGAGGTGGGAGAATCATTTGAACCTGTGAGGCGGAAGTTGCAGTGAGCCAAGACAGCACCAATGCACTCCAGCCAGGGCAACAGAGTGAGACTTCACCTCAAAAAAAAAAAGAAGTTAATGACAGCAATTAATAACGGCTTTTTACAACATGAGACTGGAATATAGGTTAAAAACTTCAGAATTAGGATCAAAAATGTATGTGTTCTACTCCATATATACCAATTATTGTCAACTGTGTTATGGATTGGGGTTCATTTGTCCACATTCATTTGCATATTTTCTTTCACCATCCCTTACAATCCCTGTACATACATCCCGTAATCATGTACAAGTGCTTATATACCTAATTGCTTATAACTCAGGATTATTCAAATATTGTCAAACATAATTATGAATATTATTTGTGAGAATGGAACCCTTAGAGACAAGTGCCCATCAAACTTTAAGTTAAATAGTTCATTAATTTTCTAGTTGCTCTGAACTACTTTTCTTCCTTAATGAGTTCTTAGTATCTAGTTCCTTGAAAAATGAGCGCGAAAAGGTTTTATTGAATTTGTCTTTAATATACCATCTCGCTATAAATACTGCTTCTTCTCTCTCTCTTTTTTAGTCAGTTTTTATTGAGTCTTTATTTATGAGATAATGGCATGATTCAAAAGCAATACAAGCCTTTTTATAGAATATTTTTTCCCTGTGAGATAAGACTATAAAAGTTCTTGTAAACCTTTCACTCTTAAAAGCAAGAATTGGAAGACTCCACTGAGATTTCAAAACCATTGAATATCTGAAATTGCATTGCCATTTGCCTTAACATGATTTTTTCACCTGGTTTTTATTTTCAAGAGAAAAAATATTGTGGATGACTAACTTTTCCATTAAATCAAATGTGAAAGGATAAATGTGTCTCTTTCTACCTTTACTGGTTTTATTTGAAGGTATCTGAATCTAAGGGATGAATGTTGTTAGGCAAAAATGGTTTTCTAATTTTAATATTTAAGTAAACGAAGACAGAAAGCTTTTTTTTCTTAAATGGCAGTTCCAGCATTCTTGTATTTGTAAGAAATTATTGTCTTATATAACAAATAACACTGACTGTGTTATGAATAAGAGTTCTTGAAAACTGACCAAAACACGGAAAATGAAACTTTCCTACCCTGGACTCTGTAGTATTACCGAGTTTTATGAGGTAGAGTACACAAATTATAATTCTTTCCAAATTAGTAAACCTCAAAAATGTAGGAAGCAGAAAATTACTTGCAAGCAAAATGAAACCAGTATTTACAGTAATTAAGAGATGAAGAATTTGCGAGGGGACTAATTTTTAGAGGGGGATCTATATTACTTAATTAAATAACAACTCTACTCCAGAAAATTTTAAAAGCAGTTTCTGCAAAAGAGTTATAGAGTGACCCATGCTCCACCCTGTGGCATCTGAAATATCCACTCTTTCAGCTACACGGTTTAGGCAGATATATCAGCTGCAAACACTTCAGCCTTACTCATGCTGTATTTTCTTTTCTGTTTAAATTACAAATTGATTGTGCATGATTTGAAAACATGGTAATGATATTTGGAAACCCCCAAACCTTTTTAAATTAAATTTGGGATATGCTGGAATCTTATGTTAGAAGGTAAACTCTAGAATTCTTAGCACAAAAATAAACTCAATTTTATAAAACATTCATTCTGATGATAGGATTTCATCACATTTTTGTGGACTACACTGGGAAATAGCAAGGCATTACTTCAATTTAATTCCTCTTTGATCGGTTCTACAGCCACTGCAAAACAAACTCTGGACAATAAAGATTCAGAACATTACAAGTGTAGTATGAAATGACGAAATTTCTGCACAAATGCCTAAGGGGTGACAGCTGTCTGAAGTTCTAATAATGTTCAAGCCCACTTGGGAAAGAGTTTTTCTCTAGATGACATCTAGAAGCTGTTATTTTATAGTAAACTCCTATAGTCACAGAGAGTTATAAATAGTATTTTGAATTGGCCTCTCCGATGAGCTCTGTGATATCACTTCAGCAGCTTTTAAGAATGATTTTACAAAGATAATTTTTTAAATGTTATGAAAGTTAAATGACATTAGAAAAAGTAGAGTCAAAACAGAAATACTTCTAGAGTAGATTTACACAGTACTTTACAATTTACAATGTATTGTAGATGTGACCTCAACACATGGCATGTTTATTCCTATCCAATCAGGTTAAATGGAATACAACTCCATGTCTTAGATGATTCAGCAATACACCAAAATCAGCTTGGCTCGAACCATGCAAATACTATCCCAACTCAATTTTTAAGAAACCACAGACATTCCCCCTAGGGAATGAACTGTTTATGACCAGGCAGTATCTTTTATTTTTTAAAGAAATTCTCCAATAGAGCACATTCACAGGCTAAAACTGAGAATTCTGACACTTTCACTGCATAAATGCACTTAAATATTTCAAAGGAATATTCCAAAAACTAAACATTAACTAGATTCTTGTTTATGCAGTTTAAACAACTATATGAAGCCATATGTAAAATTTTACTGTTCTGCCTGGTTGGATAAATCTGTGAATTCCAAGTCTTGCAAGACCCCTTGTTTTCACTTAGGAAAAAAATAAAGCAATTCTACTTACTTTGTTCAGTTACCAGTTTATTTCCTTGCAGCTCCAAATCCATCCTCCATTGCTCTGCCTGTGACACTGGAACTAAACCTTATAAATATTTCTCCTCTGTCGGATGCCCAATGTTAGTGTTGTCAGCGATGGCTCTAGGAAACACTGAAGGAAAACAGGGCTTGTTTCCAGTGTTTTCCTCTGCTTGCTCCTATGATACACAACATCTAGCAGGGCACAGAAAATGCATTAGGGCCACCCTCCAGTGAGCTCTGCTGTATGGCAACTTTTCACAGGCAGCTTCTCCTGGCATTTCAGAGGACAGCTTCCCTTCAAGCAGCTTACCAGCAAATTCCATGAAGCAACTCTCCCCTGTGGATAGTTTCCCAAGCAACCCAGAAGGCAACTTCTTAGCAATTTCTGCTGGCAATATTCCTCAGAGAACTTTTCCACTAACCAATGGGACATGGTCATGACCCCAGCCTCTCAAATGGCAGAGAAGGGTTCTTACTCCAGATTTGCTTCTTCCTTTGATGCTCTTGCCTTAGGCCTACAGGTAATGGCTGTTTCCTATATCTGCAATTCTACTATTGCTTAGAGTTCTTTTTTTCACTTGGTAAGTAACATAGGTAGGGTGTAGTTATTATTTATTTTATTAAACTTTCTCTGTTAAAATTACAATGTGGGTCCTGTATCCTAATTTGATACCAGAATGATATACATCTTCAAACAGTTCTAAATTCACTAATAATTAATGGTACACATATAAATTTGTTTCAAAATAATGACATAAAAATGTAGGAAATCCAAAATATTACCTTAACAAAATAAGGTCCCACAATCTTTCTTTAAGTAGACATTATTTTTAAAGTATCCACTTATGGCAATATAAATATACTATCTAATACAATACATGTATCTAATCTCTACTGTTTGGAAGGAAATGTCCTGTACTGAAAATACTGTGAGGAGGGGGGAGGGGGGAGGGATTGCATTGGGGAGTTATACCTGATATAAATGATGAATTGACGGGTGCTGACGAGTTGATGGGTGCAGCACACCAACATGGCACATATATACATATGTAACAAACCTGCACGCTATGCACATGTACCCTAGAACTTAAAGTATAATAAAAAAAAAAAAAGAAAATACTGTGAAATATCCACATGGGTATTGATACATTAAAATGCCAAGTGAAAATGAGATCAATTTGTGTACTTTTAAATAGAAGTAGATTTGATTACATGTTAGATTGCATAACTCAAAGCTGAATGAATTTACCAGAATGAAAAGCCGCTCCCTATCATCAATATGGACATTTTAAAAAGCACATAGGTCAAAAGAACTGGGTAATTTTTAGAGATATTAAGGTATTTCCATGACCTCAATAAATAAGTAGGTCAACACTTCTCTTTATAAATTATCCATTCAACTGTGCTATTCCTTCCTCTCCTCCAGGTGCAAAATTCCCTCAAGATGTCAGAACTTACTTTCATAACTTCCTATAGATTTAAGATTATTTAGTTGCAAACAACAGATATTTATGATGTCTGTATTAGTCAGTTTTCACATTGCTATAAATAACTACCTGAGACTGGGTAATTTATAAAGAAAAGAGCTTTAATTTGCTCAGTTCCACACACTGTACAGGAAGCATGGCTGGGGAGGCCTCAGGAAACTTACGATTATGGCATGGAGGTGGAGCAAGCATGACTTCACATGGTGGCGGGAGAGAGAGAGAAGGGAAAGTGCTACACACTTTTAAATAACCAGATCTCATGAGAATTCATTCACTATCACAAGAACAACAAGAGGGAAATCAACTCCCATGATACAATTGCCTCCCACCATGCCTCCTCTCCAATACTGAAGATCACAATTCAACATGATATTTGGGTGGTGATGTGGTTTGACTGTGTCCCCACCAAAATCTCATCTTGAATTCCCACGTGTTGTGGGAACAACCTGGTGAAGTAATTGAATCATGAAAGCAGGTCTTTCCCATGCTGTTCTCCTGAGAGTGACTAAGTCTCATGAGATCTGATGGTTTTAAAAATGGGAGTTTCCCTACACAAGCTCTTTTTTTGCCTTCTGCCATCCACATAAGATGTGACTTGCTCTTCCTTGCCTTCCAACATGATTGTGAGGCCTCCTCAGCCATGTGGAACTGTAAGTCTAATAAACCTCTTTCTTTTGTAAATTGCCCACTCTAGGATATGTTTTTACCAGCAGCATGAAACTGGATTAATACAGTAAATTGGTACCAGTAGAGTGGGGCATTGCTGAAAAGGTACTTAAAAATGTGGAAATAACTTTGGAACTGGGTAAACAGGCAGAGGTTGGGACAGTTTGGAAGGCTCAGAAGTAGACAGGAAAACATGGGAAAGTTTGAACTCCCTAGAGACTTGTTGAATGGCTTTGACCAAAATGTTGATAATGATATGGACAATGAAATCCAGGCTGAGGTGGTCTCAGATGGAAATGAGGAACTTACTGGGAACTAGAGCAAAGCTGACTCTTGTTATGTTTAGGCAAAGAGACTGGTGGCATTTTGCCTCTGCCCTAAAAATTTGTGGAACTTTGAACTTGAGAGAGATGATTTAGGGTATCTAGTAGAAGAAATGTGTAAGCAGCACAGCATTCAAGATGTGATTTGGGCACTTTTAAAGGCATTTGGTTTTATAATAGAAGCAGATCATAAAAGTTTGAAAAATTTGCAGCCTGACAATATGATAGAAAAGAAAATCCCATTTTCTGAGGAGAAATTCAAGCCAGGTGCAGAAATTTGCATATGTGACAAGGAGCTGAATATTAATCCCCAAGACAATAAGGAAAATGTCTCCAGGGCATGTCAGAGGTCTTCATGGCAGCCCTTCCCATCACAGGCCCAGAGACCTAGGAGGAAAAAAAGGTTTCAATGGCCAGGCCCAGGGTCCCCATGTTGTGTGTAGTCTAGGGACTTGGTCCCCTGAGTCCCAGCAGCTCTAGCCATGAATAAAAGGGCCAAGTTACAGTTTGGACCATGGCATCAGAGATTGGAAGCCCCAAGCCTTGGCAGCTTCCATGTGGTGTTGAGACTATGGGTGCAGAGAAGTCAAGAATTGAGGTTTGAGAATCTCCACCTAGAATTTAAAAGATGTACGGAAATGCCTGGATGCCCAGGTAGAAGTTTGCTGCAAAGGCAGGGCCCTCTTGGAGAACTTCCGTTAGGGCAGTGCAGAAGGGAAATGTGGGATCAGAACCCCTACACAGAGTCCCTACTTGGACACCACCTAGTGGAACTGTGAGAAAAGGGCCACCATCCTCCAGACTCCAGAATGGTAGATCCACTGACATCTTCCACTGTGCACCTGGAAAAGCCACAGATACTCAACGCCAGCCTGTGAAAGCAGCCAGGATGGGGTGTATACCCTGCAAAGCCACCGGGGCAAAGCTGCCCAAGGCCATGGGGAGTCCACCTCTTGCATCAGCATGACCTGGATGTGAGACATGGAGTCAAAGGATATCACTTTGGAGCTTTAAGATTTTACTGTCCTGCTGAATTTTGGACTTGCATGTGGCCTGTAGCCCGTTTGTTTTGGTTATTTTCTCCCATTTGGAATGGTTGTATTTACCCAATGCCTGTACCCTCATAGTATCTAGGAAGTAACTAACTTGCTTTTGATTTTACAGCCTCATAGGTGGAAGGGACTTGCTTTGTCTTGGATGAGACATTGGACTGTGGACTTTTGAGTTAATGCTGAAATGAGTTAAGACTTTGAGAAACTGTTGGGAAGGCATGATTGGTTTTGAAATGTGAGGACGTGAGATTTGGGAGAGGCTGGGGCGGAATGATATGGTTTGGTTCTGTGTCCCCACCCAAATCTCATCTTTAATTCCCATGTGTTGTGGGAAGGACCTGGTAGGAGGTAATTAAATCCTGGGGGCAGGCCTTTCTCATGCTGTTCTTTTGATAGTGAATAAGTCTTATGAGATCTGATGGTTTTAGAAATGGGAGTTTCCCTGGGCAAGCTTTCTCTTTCTTTGCCTGCTATCATCCATGCAAGATGTGACTTGCTCCTCTTTGCCTTCTGCCATGATTCTGAGGCCTCCCCAGTCACGTGGAACTGTGAGTCCAATTAAACTTCTTTCTTTTGTAAATTACCCAGTCTCAGGTGTGTCTTTATCAGCAGCATGAAAATGGACTAATACAGGTGGGGACACAGAGCCAAACCATATCAATGTCCAACCTAAGCAAACATAAAATTTGTTTTATTCATAGGTTCTGATAATTAGGGGAAACTTTTTAAGTGAAATTTTTAAAGAAAAAAACTAGAAAAAATTTTATTTTGATGCTGTTGGGCAGTTTACACGATTGGCAGGAAGTCTAGAGAACTTCAGAAAAAATCTGAATCAAGAGTTGTTCTAGAGTTCCAGGCAGCAGGCACAACTTGATCATCCTGCAAAAGATAACTGCAGAAAGTAATGAGATCCAAACACCCTCTGTCTTTACTCCTCCTCTGCTTAAAAGTCAAAATCCTTGGAAGGTAAGCCCAATATCTGAGGTTTAGGTCATATGCCTATTCCTTGCTTAGAGAAGACAAGCACTGTAGTTTTTAATCTAAAAAATTGGGAGAGTCAACTAACCCAGTAGAAATCAGGATGATATTAGCTGGAGTGGGGTGAAAAGGAATAGGGTGATCAAAAAATCTTGTCACCACAAAAATACTTTAGGTCAAGTCTCTCATTCTTTAAGCACCACTGATAACAAGTAAGGCACACAGAAGGAATACACACAAACAGCAATTGATTGTAATGGGTGAAAGTCTGATAAACATAGTCTCTTGTGGATCTGTGTTAAAAGAGGAATGTGGAAACACCAAAGAAGATTGTGAAGAGGCAGACCATCTTTGTATGTTCTCCAATGCTTTTCTCACAGTGAAATAATATCAACCTTTATCTCACCAGACCAAAAGTATCAGAGATGATAATGTGACATCCATTGCTAAAAAGTCCTTTTCCCTTTCCAAGAAGGAAAAAGAAGATCTACTGAATGCTTAATTGTCCTTAGGACCACTCAAAAACATGCTCAAATGACCATGAAGAGCTGCTGTCAGTCATTCATTTCCTATGACTCTGTAACAAATGATCACAAACTTGGTGACTTCAAACAACAAAATTTTTTTCTCTCATAGTCTGGAGTCAGAAGTTCAACAGTAGTTTCCTTGGCTGAAATCAAGGTGTTGACAAGGTTGTGTTCCCTCGAGAGGCTCTGGAAGACCATTCCTTATCTCATCTAGTTTGGGTGGTACATGGCATACTTTTGCTGCATCCACATCCTCTAATCTCTGCATCCATCTTCACATGATCTTCTCCTTTTCTGTCTTCTTCTCTTCTGTCTCAAATTTCCTTCTGCCTCTAGCTTTTAAGGGTACTTGTGATTGCATCTAAAGTCCACTCAGCTAATCCATTCTGCTCATCTGCAATGGCAAGGTCCTTAATCACATCTGTAGAGTTGCTTTTTACTTATGGGGTAACATTTTATAGTAAGCTGAACATTATTCAGCCTACTACACTGAACATCATCCAGAGAGCTCGGACTGTTTTTCTGGATATAAGAAGGGAATGAGAATTTGCATTATTTTCCTTGAGTAGAGGGTAAATGTGTTTTATGGCTGAAAATAAAAGGATTGACTACAGAGCAGCTGCCCAACCAGGTTGTACATTTCCCTGGCCCCATTAGCACCTAGAAGTAGCCATGTGACTAGTGTTTGTCTAATGAAAGGTGAGTGAAAATGATTGGTGTATGTCACATTGGGCCAAATAATTTAAGAGGCTAGTGTGCCTTCCTAACAGTCTCTTTTCCCTTCTGCTGGTTGGATTAATAATATGAAAAGGAAATTGTAGAGATACAACAACATGGATGAAACTGTCAACCCAAATAACAACCAGAAATAAAGACTTTCTTTAAAAAATAATATTTGAGAAAAGGCATTGCAATGGAAATAAGTGTCCCATGATAAACTATGTGTACATTCAAGGAAGTGAAAACTATGGATGACAGAGACTTAGAATAGCTGTAGTTAAAAATTTGATGGAACTTAAGGAGTAGACAAGGAAATTTGGTTATTTTGTGGCATTCAATAT
Source organism: Piliocolobus tephrosceles (assembly GCF_002776525.5). Lineage (NCBI taxonomy): Eukaryota > Metazoa > Chordata > Mammalia > Primates > Cercopithecidae > Piliocolobus > Piliocolobus tephrosceles. The sequence continues at coordinate 63,182,577 of NC_045452.1, forward strand.
AATAACCAGAATTATGACTAATGGCATACTACATTTTTAAGAATATCATATAATTTTATGATCTTCATATCAATAACATATCCATAAATGTAATTTTAAAATGTAACATCACTTATCATTTGACTTTCTTTATATAATTACTAAATAAACCTAATCACTTAATATCTCTACAAGATGAGAGATATGTCCGTTGATCCTCTTTAGAGGCCCAAGTGAAATATTCTAAAGTAATTTTAAGGCAGAAAGACTTAATTTAGTTATTTTAATAGGCAGAAACCCTGTCAAAGATTACAAAAGGTTTAAAACACCCCACCAAGAGAATATAACAGGTATCTGTAAAATAATAGTCATTTTTTACCCAGCGTGATAATGAAATACTTCAAAAGCCATACAGAAAGTTATACAGATGTTTAAAAAAAAAAAAGTCTTAAACTTTTTAAAGCTCAATTTTCTTAACTAATCAAAAAACCCAACAAAGAGAACATGAAACATAGGAAATTATCCAATAAAACTGCCAAGTCTTTGTTTTTTAGGCCATTTACCACAAAGATAAAAAGTATTTTCTCCAGTGTTATTGTTTCCCTTCATGGGAAGCTAATTTAAATAAGTTAGAAGCCAAACCTGATTAAAAGGTACTTGAATTTCATCACACAGGAAAAGCATGTACTCAAGATTATGGGTGTATACCATAGTATATGGGAAAAAACAAGTAATACCTTACGCAGAGAAATTCATGGTTCTTAGTAAAATAAGAGGAAATTTCCTGGTTACATAGAATGACCCAGAATTTCATATCCAGCCAAACTAAGCATCATAAGTGAAGGAGAAATAAAATCCTTTACAGACAAGCAAATGTTGAGAGATTTTGTTACCCCCAGGCCTGCCTTACAAGAGCTCCTGCAGGAAGCACTAAACGTGGAGAGGAACAACCGGTAGCAGACACTACAAAAACATGCCAAATTGTAAACACCATTGATGCTAGGAAGAAACTGCATCAACTAACGAGCAAAACAACCAGCTAACATCATAATGACAGGATCAAATTCACACATAACAATATTAACCTTAAACGTAAATGGGCTAAATGCCCCACCCCAATTGAAAGACACAGACTGGCAGATTGGATAAAGAGTCAAGACCCATCAGTGTGTTGTATTCAGGAGACTCATCTCATGTGCAGAGACACGTATAGGCTCAAGATAAAGGGTTGAAGGAAGATCTACCAAGCAAATGGAAAGAAGAAAAAAAAAAAAAAAAAAAAAAGCAGGGGTTGCAATCCTAGTCTCTGATAAAATAGACTTTAAACCCACAAAGATCAAAAGAGACAAAGAAGGCCATTACATAATGGTAAAGGGATGAATTCAACAAGAAGAGCTAACTGTCATAAATACATAAGCACCCAAGACCAGAGCATCCAGATTCATAAAGCAAATCCTTAGAGACCTACAAAGAGGTTTAGACTCCCACGCAATAATAATGGGAGACTTTAACGCCCCACTGTCAATATTAGATAGATCAACGAAACAGAAGATTAAAAGGATATCCAGGATTTGGACTCAACTCTGCACCAAGAGGACCTAATAGACATCTACAGAACTCTCCACCTCAAATCAACAGAATATACATTCTTCTCAGCACCACATTACACTTATTCTAAAATTGACCACATAATTTGAAGTAAAACACTCCTCAGCAAATATAAAAGAACAGAAATCACAACAAACTGCCTCTCAGACCACAGTGCAATCAAATTAGAACTCAGGATTAGGGAACTCACTCAAAACTGCTCAACTACATGGAAACTGAACAACTTGCTCCTGAATGACTACTGGGTAAATAACAAAATGAAAGCAGAAATAAATAAGTCCTTTGAAATCAGTGAGAACAAATACACAATGTACTAGAAACTCTGGGACACATTTAAAAAAATGTGTAGACGGAAATTTATAGCACTAAATGCCCACAAGAGAAAGCAAAAAAGATCTAAAATTCACACCCTAACATCACAATTAAAAGAACTAGAGAAGCAATAGCAAACAAATTCAAAAGCTAGCAGAAAGCGAGAAATAAGTAAGATCAGAGCAGAACCAAAGGAGATAGAGACACAAGAAAACCCTCAAAGAATCAATGAATCCAGGAGCTGGTTTTTTGAAAAGATCAACAAAATAGATAGACCACTAGCAAGACTAATAAAGAAGAAAAGAGAGAAGAATCAAATAGACACAATAAAAAATGGAAAAGGGAATATCACCATTAATACCACAGAAATACAAACTATCATCAGAGAATACTATAAACACCTCTATGAAAGAAACTAGAAAATCTAGAAGAAATGGATAAATTCCTGGACACATACACCCTCCCAAGACTAAACCAGGAAGAAGTTGAATCTCTGAATAGACCAAAAACAGGTTCTGAAATTGAGGTAATAATTAATAGCCTACCAACCAAAAAAACTCCAGGACCAGACGGATTCACAGTCGAATTCTAAGAGAGGTACAAAAAGGAGCTGGTACCATTCCTTCTGAAACTATTCCAATCAACTGAAAAAGAGGGAATCCTCACTAACTCATTTTATGAGGCCAGCATCATCCTGATACCAAAGCCTGGCAGAGACACAATAAAAAAAAAAGAATTTTAGACCCATATCCCTGATGAACATTGATGTGAAAATTCTCAGTAAAATACTGGAAAGCCGAATCCAGCAGCACATCAAAAAGCTTATTCACCATGATTAAGTCGGCTTCATCTCTGGGATGCAGGGCTTGTTCAACATAAGCAAATCAATAAATGTAATCCATTGCATAAACAGAACCAATAACAAAAACCACATGATTATCTCAATAGATGCAAAAAAGGCCTTCAACAAAATTCAACAGCGCTTCATACTAAAAACTCTCAATAAACTACGTATTGATGGAATGTATCTCAAAATTATAAGACCTATTTATGACAAACCCACAGCCAATATCATCCTGAATGGGCAAAAACTGGAAGCATTCCCTTTGAAAACTGGAACAAGACAAGGATGCCCTCTCTCACTACTCCTATTCAACATAATAATGGAAGTTCTGGCCAGGGCATTCAGGCAAGAGAAAGAAATAAATGGTATTCAGTTAGGAAAAGAAGTCAAATTGTCCCTGTTTGCAGATGACATGATTGTATATTTAGAAAACCCCATTGTCTCAGCTCAAAATCTCCTTAAACTGATAAGCTACTTCAACCAAGTCTGAGGATACAAAATCAATGTGCAAAAATCACAAGATTCCTATATGCCAATAACAGACAAACAGAGAACCAAATCACGAGTGAAATCCCACTCACAATTGCTACAAAGAGAATAAAATAGCTATGAATCCAACTTACAAGGGATGTGAAGGACCTCTTCAAGGAGAACTACAAACCACTGCTCAATGAAATAAAAGAGGACCAAACAAATGGAAGAACATTCCATGCTCATGGAAAAGAAGAATCAATATCATGAAAATGGCCATACTGCCCAAGGTAATTTATAGATTCAGTGCCATCCCCACCAAGCTACTTTCTTCACAGAATTGGAAAAAACTATTCTAAAGTTCATATGGAACCAAAAAAGAGGCCGCATTCCCAAGGCAATCCTAAGCAAAAAGAACAAAGCTGGAGGCATCACGCTACCTGACTTCAAACTAAACTACAAGGCTACAGTAACCAAAACAGCATGGTACTGGTACCAAAACAGATATATAGACCAACGGAACAGAACCAAGGCCTCAGAAATAACACCACATATCTACAACCATCTGATCTTTGACAAACCTGATGGAAACAAGCAGTGGGGAAAGGATTCCCTATTTAATAAACGGTGTTGGGAAAACTGGCTAGCTATACGTAGAAAACTGAAACTGGATCCCTTCCTTAAACCTTATACAAAAAATTAACTCAAGATGGATTAAAGACTTAAATGTAAGACCTAAAACCATAAAAACCCTAGAAGAAAACCTAGGCAATACCATTCAGGACACAGGCATAGGCAAAGACTTCATGACTAAAACACCAAAAACAATGGCAACAAAAGCCAAAATAGACAAGTAAAATCTAATTAAACTAAAGAGCTTCTGCACAGCAAAAGAAACTATCATCAGAGTGAACAGGCAATCTACAGAATGGGAGAAAATGTTTGCAGTCTACCCATTTGACAAAGGGGTAATATCCAGAATCTACAAAGAACTTAAACAAATTACAAGAAAAAATCAAACAACCCCATCAAAAAGTGAGCAAAGGATATGAACAGACAATTTTCAAAAGAAGACATTTATGCAGCCAACAGACACATGAAAAAATGCTCATCATCACTGGTCATCAGAGAAATGCAAATCAAAACCACAATGAGATACCATCTCATACCAATTAGAATGGCAATCATTAAAAAATCAGGTAACAACAGATGCTGGAGAGGATGTGGAGAAATAGGAATACTTTTACACTGCTGGTGGGAGTGTAAATCAGTTCAACCATTGTGGAAGACAGTGTGGCATTTCCTCAAGGATCTAGAACTAGAAATACCATTTGACCCAGCCATCCCATTACTGGGTATATATCCAAAGGATTATAATTCATGCTGCTATAAAGACACATGCACACATATGTTTATTGCAGCACTATTCACAATAACAAAGACTCGGAACCAACCCAAATGTCCATCAGTGATAGGCTGGATTAAGAAAATATGGCACATATACACCATGGAATACTATACAGCCATAAAAAAGGATGAGTTAATGTCCTTTGCAGGGATATGGATGAAGCTGGAAACCATCATTCTCAGTAAACTATCGCAAGGACCAAAAAACCAAACACCACATGTTCTCACTCATAGGTGGGAATTGAACAATGAGAACACATGGACACAGGGCAGGGAATATAACACACCAGGGCCTGTTGTGAGGGTGATAGGGGGCTGGGAGAGGGATAGCATTAGGAGAAATACCTAATGTAAATGACGAGTTGATGTATGCAGCAAGCCAACATTGTACATGTATACGTATATAACAAACCTGTACATTGTGCACATGTACCCTAGAACTTAAAGTATAATAAAAAAAAGTACAAAAAAAAAAAAAAAAAAAAGGAATGATTCAGACAAGAAAAGTTAAATATGCAGAATTAAGTTTTACTTAGGGAAAACATTTCTCTAATGTGTAAAGCTGCCATTCAGGGGATGCTTGAAAATTTAAATAAAACAGGCCTGGCACAGTGGCTCACACCTGTAATCCCACTTTGGGAGGCTGAGGCAGATCACTGGAGGTCAGGAATTCGACACCAGCCTGACCAACATGGTGAAACTCCATGTCTACTAAAAATACGGAAGTTATCTGGGCTTGGTGGCACACACCTGTAATCCCAGCTACCTGGGAGGCTGAGGCAGGAAAATCGCTTGAACCTGGGAGGCAAAAGTTGCAGTGAGCCAAGATCGTGCCATTGCACTCCAGTCTTGGCAACAAAAGCAAAACTCGGTCTGAAACCAGAAAATTTAAAGAAACAGATTTCAAATCAAATCAAAACCTTTTGTAAATTTTATTACAAACAAGTACTTTATGAAATCTTTGTTGTTCTAACATAGAGACCAAATGTTTAGTTTTAAATCAGTGTATACTTTTACCAAAGCTTAATCTTTAGAAAGACAAATAATTTTTAAAATTATGGTCAAATTGACCACATGCAAAATTTTCTTTACAAATTTATTTTTCACAAACATTTTTATTACTTAGACATTTCACAGCATGCTTAGACCTTTTGTTGTGTCCCATATTTTATTTTTCTTAAATAACCAGTCATTTTACTTGGGGACAAATTTATCATAGAAGATACTTTTCATGCAAAAATTTTCAACCTTTTTTATTCTTTATCAAAAACAAGTCTTTTTATGTATAGCTATTTAAACATCTCTCTCATTTACTTACTGTATTTTTATTGTTTTTATTTTTTCTAATTCCATAGTTTGCAACAATCTTTAGCAACTGCTGAATTTAGATATAATTATTTTTCAATAAAAAACACATATTTGTCTTATTATAATTTTTTAAACAAAAACATATTTTGGTTTTTGTTACATTTTGTATACAGAATTATATATTAATTATAGCTTTTAATTCTCAGTAATACTAATTTTAGTAAAAACATAAGAACAAAGACATTTGAATTGCTTATTACATGTCAATATTTTATATACAATAACCACTTTATAACTTTAGAAACATGCTTATTATAACATACTTTTCATGTTAATTGACCCAAATATGGCCTTTTATAACATTTAGGAAGCCAAGGACATAGTTATATTTATGTTCAGTAATTTATATTTTAACATTTTGTTGATTTGAAAATGATTCAGACATTTAACGAGTAACCTTTAATCTAACATAAATTTAAGATATTTAATTACATAAAAAATCATTTATAAATGTTTAACCAATTTACATGTGTCTAATTTTTTATTTTTATTAACTATACCTAGATTACTTATAAAAACTGAGATATTGGACAAAATTAACCATAACTTTAAGCACTTTGACAGCCTGTGAATATCAAGCGCTTACCTAAGAAACTTAAATATACGGGTACTTTGTCAATAACTCAGAAGACACAGTTGTTTTAATTAAAGCAATAATATCAATATTATTATGCAAAGATTATTCTGTTTTTAGGCTAGGTTTATAGTTAACCCAGTTAAATCATTTATATCTAGCAGAGATAAATATAAAACTGTCTGGCCATAAAAAACAGGCAAAAATGTATGCTGACAATTTTGAAGACATTTCTATTTTTATTTTATTATCAAATTTAAAACCAGATTATTATCAAAGATTTATTAAGTCGTAGGAACTAAAAGACATTCTGGTTAACAACTACTTATTTACCTTGTAGACACAACTTAAAACATGTATAAACACACACATAAATACACACACAAATAAAGATAGCTTTCATTGTAGAATTTTAGTGATGAGACAGTATAACCTGGTAATACAGCCTCACTAGTTTGTAAAAGGACACTTGGATGCAAGTTAAATTCCTGACAAAATAAGACTCGTTCGCATGACAAAATTTTATTTGTTCCAACAAGTAATCTGCTGAAAGCTGTGGACTAAAATTTTGAATGAAGTACAGCAGTTTGAAATAAGCTTCTTTTACCCCTTTTTCTGTTTTCAGTTTTAAAAAAGTTTAGAGTTAAATATTCAAATTTTTACATTTTAGCTAAGATTGGCTGGACTGTATAATGAACAGAAAGTCTGCAAATAGCCTTGAGCTTTTTAGTAACAAATGGTTATTTTGTTTGCAAGTTTGGTTTGCTCGACTAGTCAAGGCAAGTGGGGAAGCATTTTAGAGATACCTTATTTACTGCTGAAGACACTGGGCTCAAGATTTTGACTTGTCTTTTGTGATAGTCCTTGTTATTAGGCATTTGTACATAAGAACACTCACTCCATGGCCTTCCCTGGCTCTATTTGTCAGAGTTTTTAACGCCAGAGACTTTATTTTGATTCTAACAATTTTATAAAACTGAGTCCGTCAATAATTACATGGAGAAAAGCTTTCTGTAAATATATCCAAACAGGACAAACACAAAGAAAACACATATCTAGAAACATTTTGGTGAAAATGGAAACACTGAAGAAATATTATAGCTGTCCCTTATCCAGAGCTTTACTTTCCACAGTTTCAGTTACCCACAGCCAACAATAGTCTGAAAATATTAAATGGAGAATTTCAGAACTAACTCATAAGTTTCCAACTGTGTACTCTTCTGAGTAGCATGATGAAATTCATATCATCTGCCTCTGTCTCACGCAGAACATGAATCATCCCTTTGTCCAGGGTAACTTTACTGCATCCCCACCTATTAGTCCATCAGCAGCCATCCTGGTTATCAGACTGACTGTCGTGGTATCCCAGTGCTTGTGTTCAAGTTACCTTATTTGGCTCAACAGTGTAAGATTAGTGATGCTGGGCCGGGCGCGGTGGCTCAGGCCTGTAATCCCAGCACTTTGGGAGGCTGAGGCGGGCGGATCATGAGGTCAGGAGATCGAGACCACGGTGAAACCCTGTCTCTAGTAAAAATACAAAAAAAAAAAAAAAAAAATTAGCCTGGCGCGTGTGTTGGGTGTTGGGCGCCTGTAGTCCCAGCTACTCGGGAAGCTGAGGCAGGAGAATGGCGTGAACCCGGGAGGCGGAGCTTGCAGTGAGCCGAGATCTCCAGATCTTGCCACTGCACTCCAGCCTGGGCCACAGAGCCAGACTCCATCCCCTCCACCCAAAAAAAAAAATAGATTAATGATGCTGGTATTTTAGATATGCAAAGAGAAGCTGGAAGTGCTTCCTTCAAATGAAAATTGAAAGTTCTTAACGTAAAGGAAAAAGAAATTGTATGTTGAGGGCTCTAACATGTCTGGGTAAGAAAGAATCTTTTATCTGTGAATTGTGAAGAAAGAAAAGTCGTAATATTTTTACTCTCACATCTCTAACAAAAAACTACAATCACACTGCATGATAAGCGTTTAGTTATGGAAAAAGGAATTAAATTTGTGGGTAGAAGAAGAGATGACCAGAAGTGTGTTCTGATGGACAGCAACTGAGTGTAGTGTTATCCGCAGTTGAAGGCATTCACTTAGGGTCTTGGAACATATCCCCACCATGGATAACAAGGAGCTACTGTAAAGAGGATCCTCAAATCATTAGAAAAGACAGATCATCTACAAAGGCATGATAGGTAATTAATGATGGATTAATGATTGACAGATAGATGACAGAATTTAGCCAAGTATGGTGGCGGGCCTACTATGTCCCAGCTATTTGGGAGGCTGAGGCGGGACAATCACTTGAACCCCAGAGGGAGAGGTTGCAGTGAACCAAGATCGCACCATTGGCAACACCCTGATTCAAAAAAAAAAAAATAAAGAAATTTCAAGAGTAACAAAGGAAGCAAGAGGAGAGTGGAAAGTACTTAAAGTGTTGAGAGAAAATACATATCCCAAGAATTGTGTATATAGCCAAACTCTATTTCTAGAACAAGAGCAAACTAAAGGCATTTTCAGAAACCAAACCTTTGAAAGTTTATCATCTCAACTAAATGAACTTCAGAGACACATCAGAAAAGAAAATTGATTACAGGAAGACAGCTGGGACATAAGAAATACTGAACAAATAAAATAATAAATGGGCCAGGCACTGTGACTCACACCTGTAACTCCAGCACTTTGGGAGGCCAAGGCAGGAAGATCGCTTCAGTCCAGGAGTTTTCAGACCAGCCTAGGCAACATGGCAAAATCCCATCTTTACAAAATTTCTTTAAAAATTAGCCAGGCATGGTGGCGTGTGCCTACAGTCCCAGCTACTAGGGAGGCTGAGGTGGGAAGATCACCTGAGCCAAAGGAAGTCAAGGCTGCAGTGAGCCGTGAACACACCAGTGAATATACCAGTTCACTCCAGCCTGAGTGAGAGAGTAGGACCCTGTCTGAAGTAAAATAAAATACATATATAAATATAAAACAAGTTGTTTGTATAAGTTAATAAGAGTAATATCTAATTTTGGATGTTAAAAAAATAAGGGAACTAAAATACTGGATGGCTAGAGTACATGTGTTGCAATACTGCTGTATTTGAGGCAACGGCTAGTTATTAAATGTAAGCATACATTCTTAAGTTAGATTCTACCTCCGGCTACAGTTAAGACTTGGTTGAGGATGTGAATTAAAAGAGATGACCAAGAACACAATCTTTTGGTATAAAATATATTTATTTTCATTTCAACAAGCTGAGTAATCAATCAATTAAGCAAACAAGCTATGACAGCTGATAGGGATGGGATGTACTACCTTATGCTATTATATGGTCATTCTGTTTCCTTAGGTTGTTTATTCCCAGCTGACTCTTTGTTCACGAGAATTCTCTATCCCATCCTGTGTTAGGTGGTCTCGGTAACTTCACTTAACTATTTCCAGCAAGATAAATGTACTTCAGAAAGAGGCAGAGACTATAATGTTGTTCTTGTCTAGTGAATGGCAGGCTAGGCATTACATGTCAACTAGAGATGGGAGCATATTTGACATGTCTTACATTCAATTTTGTTGTTGTTGTTTTTGAGAGACTAGTTCTCACTATGTTGCCCAGGATGGTCTTGAACGCTAGGCCTCAAGTGATTCTCCCACCTTGGCCTTCCAAAGCTTCGGGATTATGGGCACAGACCACTGCACCCAGTCTATCTTATATTCTATTGGTTCATGTTTACATCGAACTTATCATCGCCTTTAGATTCAAAGTAAATATTGTAGAATAGATGTTACTTATGTAAAAATTAAGTTTCTAACAGGATTTATCTGTATCAATTTTTTTCAGAACTCTAGAGATTAACCAGTCAGAAAGATTCTACTGATGATGGAGTGACATGCTATCAGAGCACTCACTTATCAGGAAGCAACTGTAAAATTTAAACATAATACTAAAAGGCACTGAAGAAGGAATGAAAGTAGACAGGCTCAGATGAGTAACACACCCTCCAGGCAGGATAGTGGAGGGGTATAAATTAAGCACCTATTTCCATGACTTTTTAGGCTAGGGTTAATTAGTCTTTGAGGCCACTCAGCAGTGTGGCAAGTAATTGTGAAAAAATCCCACTGTGTTTCTGCCTGGAGGAAACAAAAAACTGATGTGAGAAAAATACCACTGAAGTAGGAGAAAAAAAAAAAAAAAAAAACCTGAAAGGGAAGAAGCCAGAGAAAAAACTCCATCTCCATATCTGTAACTCCTGAACAGATGATAAATGGCTCCCTCCTCTCGAGTTTTCTTCAGCACAATATCCAGCCCTTCAGCTTCTGTGCCCTAATCTCTGTCTTCTCAACCTAACAAGGCCACCAAACTCTGCTTGTGTTCCTTTCTGTGAGCGAGTAAGGGCTTAGGTCTGTCCTGGTCATGCCACAGACATACCCATGTGTATGGCCTTGTAGATCTCCCAGTATATATCAGAGGTTTTGATAAACCCCATAAGGACATCTCATTCTCCAATTAGGTAGTTTTCTAATGCCTTCAAATTGATAAATGCACTTTATTCTGTACATGTGTGTCTTTGTTTTTTTTTTTTTTTTTTTTTTTTTTTTTTTTTTTTT